>NC_056729.1:27776993-27804493 GCF_019279795.1 Protopterus annectens
GAGTTACATATGTAAAGCAAGGAACAGAAAAATCAGACGAAGCCTTTATATCAGGAACAGTTACTAGTGGTGATACAATGAAATGGTAATTTCTTCTGGAATTTAGAGATTATGTTGCAGTTTCCACTGTCTTTAGAAAGGCTGTCACTGATACTACCAACATAGTTAGAGAATATGGCATTATTATATTGACAGTGACTGTTTTATCAGCCATGCTACTGGGAAGGGCAGATGTCTTGCAGATGAGTACCAGACTAGCAAGGACAGTTGTAGGGATGATTTAGCTGGCCAGAGAGAGTTAAAGGAGAAATAAAGTAGAAGGAAGGGAAGTTAAGTCACAGGGTTAGGTCCTGGATGGGGATAAACATGTCTCATTTACTGTAAATGTTATCCATGCTGTAGGTATTACCTGAAAAAAATGTCCACTTCATAGATTAGTACTAGGCTAAATGTTCTTGTGGGCCATTTTAAGCCTAGCCAATTACCCTGTGTGAGAATCAAGCCCTGCATCTTGTGTCTGTAAGGTAAATACCTTAACCATTATGCCAACCACCCACCCAATAATACTTATCACTCCTTAACATGCCAAATATCTGGATATCTCAGGATTAGCGGCCTGAACCCCATCACGCAAGTTACCTGTCTTAGTCCTTTGCGCCACAGAGGCAGTTACTGGGAAAATACCATAAGAAAGTTAGGAGAACAACGTAAATGTAAGAAGTTTGCTTTCAGAACTAGGTTAGTGGTCCTCCTTGATTTGCTACATGCAGGCCAGCAATTGATTATACTTTTTTTTTAACTGAGAGGTCAACATGGTTATCTGCTGTTTACACATTCTAAGAGACCTTTACTGTTGGTAGTGATAGATCTACTGGCCTAGCATAGCAAGTACAACCAAATAGTATTAATTTGCTTTTTCTAGCATTTAATAGGGCATACAAGTCCTTAAATGAGTCTTCAGGTTTTCAGAATCCCTCCGGAAGCCTGGCCTTGACTTTCAAATGTATATATTTTAATGCTTTATCAGCAGCATACTGGATTACTGTTAGGTATCAACATTCTATGAGCCCTGAGTTAGCATACAGACTGAAGAGTGAGGGGCTAAGAATTGACTCCTGCAGTAATCCTTTTATCAGTAAAAAGTTCATTGGAGTAGGTTGATAGTCATTTGACTGTGTATTTTGGTTGTCCATTTAGCTAGAGAAGCAGCTGAGGATATTACTATTTAATCCTAGAATGTCAAGGCTTGTTATGAGGCATTTGTGGTTAATATTGTTAAAAGCCTTGGTTAAGATGAGATGCAGGCCTGGTACCATCGTGGATATGTAGCAGAAAAGTATTGACTGAGTATGCTCAACTCCCTGCCAGTACCCAAATACATCTCCTCTGGAAGCTGCTACTCTTCTCAATAAACACTTTATTGAAACTATTCAAACACTCATACCTTCCAACTGTAACACAACTTCCCTGCCTACCCCCTCCCAGTCCTTATAACAAACAACTATTCTCTTTACATCCGATTCCTACTTCCTAAATCAGATCTCTTCTTCACAAACTCAAACCCTGCTCTCCCTCCACCGACAATCTACCTCCTATCTTACTCAAACTTGCTGCTGACTCCATTGCCTAGCCAGTATCTATGCTAATCAATAGCTCTATTCAGGAATCCACCATCCTTACCCTATGGAAATCCTTTTTCACTATTCCTCTGCATGAAGGTGGAAACTCTACAGACCCATCTAACTACTGACCTATAGCTATTCTATCTCCCCTCTCTAAGATTCTCGAAAAATGTATCCATTCACAACTACTCAACTTCCTCCTGCAGCATAACCTCCTTACTCCCACTTAGCATGGTTTCTGTCCCAACCACAGCACATCTACTGCCCTCTTATCCTTTACACATACCATTGCCGAGGCCCTAGACAATAACAAACTAATATCATGTCTCTTCTTTGATCTTTCCAAAGCCTTTGGTGCAGTCTCCCATCTCCTACTGCTGTCTAAATTTGCAGATTTCAATCTATCTTCTTCCTCCCTTGCCTGGTTCTGCAGTTACTTATCCTGCAGGCAGCAATTTGTTAAATGGCTCTCTTCCACTTCTCCATTCATACCTATCCCAACCAGGGTACCACAAGGTTCCATCCTGTGTCCCCTCCTATTTAATGTCTTTACCAATGATCTCTATACTTCTTGTAAACAATCCTCCCATATCCAATATGCAGACAACTCGACTCTCATCTCCATCTGACAATATCGCCAGTCTCCACAGTCTTACTCAACAGGCCTTCCTATCCACTGAACAGTGGTTGTCCAGGAATCTACTCATTCTCAACCCTAAAAAGACAAAACTCATTATTTTCCCCCCGATCTCTCTCTCACCTCAAATCCACCTTTACTACTACTACTTCCTCTAATAACACTGTTATCTAAACTGAAGCTCACACTAAACTCCTTGGGATCATCATAGATGATGACTCAAATTCAACTTCCACATCCTCCAAAGCATAAAAAAGACTCACCAGTAACTTGGTTTACTGTATTGCAACAAAATATTTTTAACTACAAATGCCAGACTCTCCCTTGCACAAGCTGTTCTCCTCCCCTCCCTTCTATATGCTGACCCAGTACTCACCAACATCCAAACTACTACTTTAAACTCCAACAAACTTAGAACAAGATAGCTAGATTTATCACAAACTCTCCATACAATGCACATCACTGCCTTTCCCTAAACACTCTCCACTGGTTTGAATTCCCCCATCTTCTACTGCTGTCACAACTTCAAATGCTACACTTTCATTCTTTACAAGTCTTTATCCTGCCCTGCTCTCTCTTCCTTCATCTCTATCTACACTCCTCTGCAGACTCTCCGTACCTCTAATCAGTGACTACTATAAATCTACCAACCCACTAAATAGCTGGCAAACTCCTATATAAACACCCCATCGCCCAAGCCTGGAACAAACTCCCAAGAGACATTTGTTCCATCATTTACCCATCCCACTTTAAAGAAAAACTCAAACTTCATCTACTCAACTCCAAAATATGTCCTTGTCAAGCCCCTACTTAAGCTTCCCACAACCGTACTATATACCTTTTCAGTCCCTCCACATACAGCTAAATACACCACTATTGTGGATACTTATTAAACTCTACATTCAATACTGGTGGACTTAACTCTTTTTGTAAATATGTAAATATATCTTTTAGTCTGTAAAAATATCGATATGTATATATCATGTGTTTGCATTTCTGCGTTGTCTCTCTAATGCTCATGTACAACTAATTTTGACCATATTTTTGACTCAAATGTTTGATTTTCTGTAAACTGTTTGTTTTTTTTGGAGCTTTTCTCCTTGGGTCTCCACTGAAAATGGGCCAGAAGCCCAGCTGGACCAACCCAGTTAACAAATGTCAATAAATAAATAAATGTTTTAACTCATGCTGGGGTTTGGGCAGTACAGTATTATACTGAACATACTGGGAGAAATGGAGATGTATCGTCTATTCCACGATCTTAGTCAAGATGTTGAGCGTAATGATGGGTCTATAGCTGTTTCATTCCTTTAGAAATTCAGATATCTAGTGCTCTGGGATATGTTTAACTGTTTAACCAGAGGAGATACACTATCAAGGATGACATGAATATTTTTAAAACAATAATAAAGCACTTCATTAGTGGTAGAAAGGGAGTCGAGGACCTACTACGTAATGCCTTATATGATATGATTAATGCTCTCCTGGTCCAGCCTTTTCAAGTTTCTGTTTCTGCACAGCTATGTGTAGGCTCATCTGTGGCTTGTGATTACAGGGCAAAGACTGCATTATGGGGACTTACTGCATCAAGTAATAGTCCTGCAGTCTCAATTTTGCATGGGTCTGGAGTGAGGTCCCAGCTGATGACATTGTCCTTACTTCTCTGCCTATCATTGCAGCTAATGTGACAGATTTCTGAAGGTAGAGAGGAACACAGAGGAACATCTTATCATGATGACAGATATTTGTTGTATGACATTATTTACAAAACACAAAACAGTTCACTTGGCTTTTTTCTAGAATGGCAACACCCTCAACTCTTCTCTTTAAATTTCTCCAAGTTGTTTGGGTTTCTAATAGTATGACAGAAATGAGCCCCATTCCTAAATCAAAGTATGATTAAAGTTTGTGAAGTTATATTGTTTCAGTCTTTGATGTTAGCCAAAAAAAACTGTTCACAGCACCTGCAATGTGCGCAGAATTGACTCCTTCTGTAATTCGTATGGAGTTACATGTATCAGTAGCATAGCTTAGCAAGTCTATAAATTCTTTTTATGAGACCCATTGCTCCTACTATGATTGGAACTGTCTGGGTATCCTTTCTCTACATTGTCCTTACTTCTGCCTGCAAATCCTGGTATTTTATGACTTTGTGTCTCTCTGTACGTAAGACACTATAATCACTGGGTGCATCAATTTCAGTGGTCAATGCTACTTTTGTGTTCTTTTCATAGACTACTATATCTGGTTTTCTCCCATCTGTTTTTTGAACTGTTGGTAATGGGTGATCCCATGTGATACAGATGTCATCATTCTCTATAATGCTTTGTGGCTCATGTTTCCAATTCTTCTCAGCTACCTCAGTGTTGTAATGTTTGCACAATCACCAATGCAACATTCTTGCCACATTATTATGCCTTTTAGTATATAGGCCCTCTCCCATTAGTGTATCACACCTAGCAACAAGATGTACAATTGTTTCCTGTTCTGCTTTACAGAACCTGCATTTGTCTGTTTCTCCCACATGTTCAATAGATTTGTAAATCAACATGTATGTAGTCCACTATCCTGTGCCTTCATTATTAACCTTTCATCTTTTGGTTTAAATTCACCTCACCTTAGCCACTCCTGGGTCAGATCCTGATCTACATGATGTTGTTCCTGGAGTTTTGGGTACTTGAAACTACATTTATGCCTTTTCCACATTTCTTGGCTATGTTTAGATTTCATGAGGTCAGCAGATATGTATGCAGTCCTAGGATTATGGATCTTTACGTGTAATCAAATTTTGAGGAGGCCCATACCTCCTTCAGAACTAGAGATATATAATCTTGGCATACACTGATTTTAGGTATCATTTGATAAGCATGATAAGCGGGAATCATTTTTTTTTGTTTTTCTGCCAACTGATCCAATACCTTTTTGGGCCAGTCAATCACCCCAAAACTGTAAGTTAGAACAGGAAAAAAAACAAATTAATTTATAGCTTGGACTTTGTTTCTAGATGTCAGGGCTGTTTTCAGTATTAATTTTAGTCTTCTAAAATAACCTTTACTGCATTCTGTCCACATTTTTTCATGTTTTACTGTCAATACTTCATCAGTTCTCAAATAATTACAAAATCCTTTATGCTGAAGTTCCTTTATACCACATTCCTTTCCCAGACTGATATTTTCTTGGTCCTGCAGCTTTCCTGCTTTAAATGTTGCTTTTGCACATTGACCAAATGACATTCTTATATCATCTGAGAAAGTTTTGACCACTTCTAGTACTGTTTTCAGCTCCTCAAATGATGAACTATGCAACTGTGTATCATTCACATAAAGAAGATGAAAAGTCTTTACACTTTGCTGTTGTCCGGGAGCTAGACTGTAACCATGACCTAATCTGTTAAGTTGATAGCTTAATGGGTTAAGGGCAATACAAAACAGCAGTAGGTGAGAAAGAGTCGGTCAGGTATGCCCCCTTTGAATTTTTGTCCTTGGGATAATAATTTGTCCTTTATCATGACTTCGCTGCATAATGGTTTGCCACTGTTTCATGGTGACTGTAATGTAATCAGGGTATATCTTATATATCTTTATGCACTCCTTTATCCATGAATGGAGGATGCTGTCAAATGTTCTTTGTAATATATCCATGCCGTACTTAGATTCTTCCCCTTTTTACAATTCTTCCTATGACTTTATTTAACAAAAAATAATTATTTGTAACATATGACTTCCTTTTGTTACCCTTTTGTTCTATTGCCATCAATGAGTTTTCTTCTAAATGACTATGAACTCTGTTGGCATCAGTTCCAGTATATAGTTTATACATTTTCGGAAGACACGTTACCATTCTATAGTTTTTAGGACAGCTTGTAGCATCACTCTTGAGGAGGAGTATTGTTTTTCCTGTTGTTAACCAGGTCAGTGTCTGTTATGGGATGTGCATATAAGTATTTCTTACTAAGGGCTAAGTCTTTGAGCAACGGTGGTGTTAATGCTTTTACTCAGAAGTCAGGTACTGCATCTGGGCCTGGGGTCTTCCATTTAGGAGTTGTTCTTAATTTTGTTTCAGTTTCTCTGGCTGTTACTTCATCCCATTTCATACCTTGTACATTTGAACTTCTCTATGTTTCTTTCGCTCCATCTACCCATTCAGCATCTTGGTTATGTTCCACAGGGTCTTCATAGATATTTCTCCAAAATGCATCTATTTATTCTTTTTTTGGTGGTGTTTCTGTTCCTTTTGCAATGTTTCCCAATTCTGTATAAATGTTTTTTATTAGCAATGAATTGCTCATTTTGTACTTTTCCTTTATATTTATTTGCATCTCTTCTAAGTTGTTCTGCCTGTGCTGATGTCATTAGTTAATTATTTGCAGTAGTGCATGACAGATCCTAGTCTGTTCTAATACTGCACATTGCATTTATCAAATATATCTTTCTAAGTATTTTTGTTGATCTGTTCCCTCTTCTATACTATTCTAACATTGACACTTCTTGTCAATAGCTTTATGGTTTTCTGTAGTCGATACTTCCATGATGAATCTTCCTTTCTCTTATTGCTCTGAGTTTTTGCAGTAAGACTTTGTCTGTTATTAATTTACCTTCACAGTAATATGTCTGATTTACCTCTGTTATGTCACATGAATTTCTGTTAAAAGTCTTGATTACTGTGCTCATCTGTTTTATCAGACTTCTAACATTTTGGGTCTTACTGACTTTCTCCATTCCTTTTCCTCCATCAAGCTTAATATGTCTATCCATCTCTATTAAATCATGCAGCTCTTCCCTTAGATTTTTTTTTCTTCTAAACTGAGGGCACATTCTTTATTCTCCATTTCCTGTTACCATTCTACAGAAAGCTCCAGAACATCTTTCTGTGACATATTCTCTTCCTCTGCATCCTGCATCAATCTGTTGCTCTTTCATATGGGAACTCACTGGCCTATCACTCCACAACACTGACTGTGTCAGAGTAGCCACTGGTTCCTGTTCCTTTTCTTGCTGATCAACTTCGACTGAACTCTTGTACTGGTTTCCTACAGAAGGCTCCAGAGAATCTTCATGTGGCAATTGACCAGATGCTTGCCATTCCATCTGTTTCTCCTTAATTTGGGAACTCACTGTTCCATCATGCTGTGACTTTGCAAGAGTTGGATTTTCTACACTAAATCTTTCACTTCACAGATATTCCATAACTTCAGAGTCTATTGGTTTAACTTCTACTTTACTTATCTTTTCGTCTATGTTCCAACGTTATGACCTTATTTTTGTATAGGTTCATAGGTTCATAGGTGTGTACTAGGATAATGGTCCTGGAGCCTTTACAAGCCTAGCAGATAGAAGTGCTCTGGCATCATACTGCCTGACGTTAGTTACCAGTGCCTCTATCAAGTAGAGCCACTGGAGTGATCCCCGAGGTGAACTTTCTATTACCCATCTAATCATCAAGATTTCTCTTGAAGATGGACAGTGAGGTGCTCTGCTTGACATGTATGGGAAGTCTATTCCAGAGCATGGGCAGTCTCTGGGTGAGGAACCTGTCCCTCCAGCATGTTCTGTTGATTGTGTAAATGAGGTTGAGGTCTCTGGAGCATGTGGTGTGGAGGGATTGGGATTTCTTTAGATATAGCATTTCTAACAGAGCTGGGTCAGACATGTCTTTGTAAGTCAAGCAGAGATCGCCACTAAGTAGGCAATATGAGAGAATAACTGGAGTCTTTTGAGTCTGTCAGTGTAGGGAATGTGCTTAATGCCTAGGATCTTCTTCATGAGGTACTTCTCTGGCCTCTCCAACTGTTGCAGGTGTCTAGTGAGGTACATGCTAAATGGGGCATTATACTCGATGATTGGTCTAATGAGGGAAGAGTAGAGAGAGATGATGTCCTCTTTCTTCCTGGATGTAAAACCCTTAGTAATGAGATGTGACACATAGGACTTTCTGACCACAGTGGCAAGGTGGTGTTCAAAGGAGAGGTGGCTGTCAACCTGTATCCCCAAATCTCTTATAATGCCTTCAGTGTTCAGTGGGCTCCCATCAATGTAATTAGTGGGTTGGTTCTGATGAAGTTCCTAAATTTGGAATGAAAGTGCTAAACATCTTTGTATTGTGAATAAAGAGTTTTTTCATGAGTATTTGGAGGTTCCATTGTCATTTTCCTTTGTTTGCATTAGTGGGAACTGAGTTTTTACCAAAGGGGATGACAACACATTTTATGGTGTTAAACGTAAGGCCAGGGTTTTGACACCAGTCATTGGTCTCAGTGAGGCCTTTCTGTAGGATGTCTGCATCACTTGGGGAGTTAATAATGGCTCCCAGCTTGCAGTCTGCAAATTTGGTCAGCCAGAGTCCCTTTGTGTTGGCGTAGACTTCTGAGAAGTAGATGCTGAACAGGAGAGGACGCAAAACCAATCCCTGTGGGACTCCACTCGTGAGTGGTTGGCAGTCTGACTTGGAGTCTGCTACTTTCACACTGTGTGTTTGATCTGTGAGCCAATTTTCAACCCATCTAGTGATATAGAGGTTGATGCTTAGTTTAGTGAGTTTATCAATAATTTCCAAATGAGGAATGGTATCAAAGGCCTTGGCCACATTGAGGTAGGCTGTATGTACTGCCTTACCTTCATCCACAGCCCTGGTGACTGACTCAAAGAAGTCAACCAGGTTGAGCAGGCATGATCTCCCTTTCACAAAGCCAAATTGCGTGGGGTCTAGAGTTGGAGATTTTCTATATCTTCGTTAATCAGGTCCATGATGATGTACTCCATAGCTTTACATATCAGACTCATCAGGCTAATGGGGTGATAATTCCTAGGGTCTGTAGTCACTCCCCCTTTATAAAGAGGGATGACTGTAGCAGTGTGCCATTCTGTAGGGACAAAGCCTGAGGTGAGGCTGTGCCTGAACAGAGCACACAGATTTGGTGCCAGCTCGATTTGTAGTTTTTCATGAATCTGTTGCATTAATAAACATAAATTTGCAGTTGAAGATTTTGACAGTTTTCTTGTGCAAGTATTTTTCTTTCTTCTAATTTCTCTGTTAATCTTTTTGAATATTCTCTATGTGGAAATTCTGGGTTTCTTGCATAATAGTAACAATACATAACTTATTTCTTATCCTCGATAGTCCACTCTATCATCTTTAGGGCTCTTTTTGGCTTATCACTTTTCATGTTTTTTGTGGACTACTACTTCCTTCTACAACAGTGGGGCCATCCTTCTCTTGAGCCTGGCCTAACCCCATTGCAAATGTTTCTGTCTTGTGGATTCTATACTGCCATTTCTTCCAGTCCTGGTACCAGTGCGCCTACCAGGATTGAACACTTTTTTATCCTTGGACTTGTGCACTTAGCAATCTTCTTTATTTTTTTATATAAAATACAGTCTATATATCAGTGTCATCTTGGTGAGATTTTGCAAAAGCAGGGTTCACCTCATGAAGGTACTCAGCAAGACTTCAGGATGAATTCAGTTCCAGCAATACTACTCTCCTTTGCTTGCTGATTTTATCAGCTTTCCATCTGGACCCCTTCTAGAAAAAGGCCATCTGAACTGTTTCTTGTTTAGCAGATAATGTTATGGGACGGGTCTGCTGCAAATGGTTGAATTCCCACAATCTTGAACTTTATATGGCGACCCCATATAATCGAGTTTGTGAAAGAATATTTCCCGTTACTGCACTGTAGTGCGATCTCAGAGTTGGTATATTTAAGTAGGGGGGGTGCAAGGGGGCTTGCCCCCCTGCAAAATACTGATTTTATCAGTATTTCTTTTGTTTTTTGTCTATTCGGAAAACCGACTTTCGCAATACTGTACTTTCACGGTACTGCAGTTTCGCTCTTATGGGTGTCGATGTTGCTTGCTCGAGATTTTGTTGGGATTTTAAGCAAGCAACATAGACCTTATGGGACATATTATACCCCTGAAGTTTAACTTCACAACTCTTGTTATATGATTTAAACTATGTTTTGGTAATACCCAGAATAACTGACTCATGTAGTTGTACAAACACATACATTTGCTCATCAAGATTTTATGTGTACAGTATGCAATCCACTAATGCTAGAGCAGGGAATATCTAAAGCGGAGGATAGAATCTAACTACTAATCAGGTAAATAGTAAAACTTGTGATTCCAAAATTAACAGCATTGGGATGCATATCTACAGGGATTCTTAACACCAGGTATTGTAGAAGGAGATGAACAAATGGATGTTGCTTAAAACCTTGACTTTTTTTAGTATGACAATGACAACTATATTTTAAGGAATGCCAACGCATCACCAAAAAGCCTGGAGAACAGCTTAAACCAGTGTGGAGAGATTCCAATATTTTGATAGCCACAGAATTCTTGAGAGGTGACTGAACTGGATATGTATCTTATTTTTACTGCAGTGTGAAAGAAGTAGCAGTGGGATTACTATGACCAGTGGAGGTTGGGGGTGGAGACAAAGGACAAAAAGTATACACGTAAGTGCTGGCAGCAGAGATGCCATTTTTCTGACTGTTTAACTGGCTATCAGACAGCCAATTAGGAATGATAATGCTAAGCCCCAGGCATTTGTCATGGCAGCAGAACATGGGGGCTGGTGAATCGGGAGGTATTAGTAATGGTGGGGACACAGGAAAGACAATTAACCCATAGACTAAAGAACCTGCATAAGAACTAAGGGATCCCCTGAAAGTGAAGGAGGATATAAGAAGCAGAGTACTGAGCAGAAATAGGGGCAATACTGATGAAATAAGAAGCCTAACGGTATGTCAGTTAACTAAAAATCAATATTAGGTAAACAATAATAAATTATTGCAAGGAGAAAGGGGGAAATTATAAATGAAACACAGGTAGGTGCATTAACACAATTGTGTTTATTGTAGAAACCATTTCATCTGCTATCATAGGTTCATAGGTAGATACTAGGCTATCTCACCGAGGGCATTTATAAGCCTAGCCAGAGTGTGTCAACTTTTGCCGCCTCATTGATTAATTAACTGAGCCTCTGTCATGAAGAGCCAGTGAAGTGATCCCAGGGGTGTATTTTCTGTTACCCATC
The DNA here is from genome assembly GCF_019279795.1 of Protopterus annectens. NCBI lineage: Eukaryota > Metazoa > Chordata > Ceratodontiformes > Protopteridae > Protopterus > Protopterus annectens. The sequence continues at coordinate 27,788,292 of NC_056729.1, forward strand.
CACTCATCAAGGTTTCTCTTGAAGAGTGTTAGTGAGGGGCTCTGCCTAATATAGTTAGGAATTTTGTTCCAAAGCATGGGGAATCTCTGTGACAAGAATCTATCCCTCCAGCATGCTCTATTTATTGTTGTGGCGAGGTTTAGCTCACTAGAGCGAGTGGCTCGCAGTGACTTGGATTTCTTTAGGTGGAGCATGTCCATCAATTCTGAGTTGAACATGGCTTTGTAAGTCAGGCAGAGATCACCTCTGAGTAAGCGATATGCCACTGGGTACAGCTGGAGTTTTTCAGCAAATGGGGTTATTATGTTTATCAGTGAATTTCTTTTTACAGGCAGACTAGTGACTGCAGTAAAAAGGAGTGAGAGCAAGTAGGTGGTCTGGGTGAGCAAAAGCTTTTTTACTCCAGTGCCTACCCTTGAATCAACTACATATACCAAGCTGTTTATCCAAAAACAAACAGTTGAGAGATGGGAGTGTGCATAGAATCCAGTAAAATATGAACGGACAATGAAATAGCTACTCTCAAGAGAGAACTAAATGGGCAGCAAATATTGAACTGCAAGAGCAAACCAAATCAGAAGAAACTGAAGTGATTAAGGAGAGCTAGAGAGTACCAATAGATCAAATCTAGCAAAAAGAAGGAAGACAAATGACAAAGGGAAGATTACGCATATATGCCTAATACATGTTATAAAAGATAAATATTACCAGGTGCATATGATCCCTGTAAGACAGAGAAGCCCAAAAGAGCAGCTGCAATATTCATGTATAGGACAAGAAGGGATTTAACTAATATTTACATTACATGATAACCTGACAGCTAGCATGCACAGAACTGCTGTTCGTAAGACACAAAGCATTCATATTCAACTAAGCAGTGACTGGTTAAAAGAAAACAACAGCGGGACTATAATCACCAAATAAGGGTGGGAGGTAGCTGGTCCAACCTGTACTTAACTAAAGAAAGGAAGAGGTGGGTTCACTGGTCAAACCTATTGAACCTGAGAGGCAAGACAGAATACATTTTTTAGGTCTGTTGGAAAGGGGTTAAATAAATAGAGCTTGGCCAATTTATGGTTCTCCTTTGCAGTTCTCTTTCTTCTTTGCCATTCTTATAAATATAGCAAGCAAGTGCAATTAAAACTGATTATTTCAGACAGTATTTCAGATAATTCAACTGGTTTTTAAAATATTGATGGCTGGGATTCAGAAAGAACCCCACCACTTATGTAAATTGCCTTCAGATCAGTCAGTTTACACAGTCTTTTGGAAATATGATTCAGAGACAGCTATGGCCATAATGAGGGAGACCTCATTATTGTCTTATTAACATGTCTCGAATCCCAGTTTTTTACCGCTAGTGCTGTGATACTATAACTTATACATTGAGTTAGCACAGGCACATCCCTACACTTACAGACATGCACATTCAGGCATTCATGCACACACCCACAAACACATACACACTCCCAGACATTCCTCCCCCTCACACACAAACACATACTCATATAACCTTCAATATCACCCCACCTCACTCAGTCATTTTTATTTATTTATTTATTTTACATTTGTTGACCGGGCTAGTCTAACTGGATATATGCCCATTTTCAGTACAGGCCCAGGGAGGAAAGCTCCAAGATACATACAAAAAAAAGAAGGAGAGATAAGCTCCAAGACAGATATAATAAAACAATATAAAAGGTTGCAACAGTCAAACTTAACATCTGTTGGTAATATAAAGTACAGTACTAATACTAAGTATAACTCAAGTAGTAAATGGTAAATATACAAAAATATGTTACTATTTACATATATACATATATTTTAGTAGTCATGACATAGTATTTGGTTTCTTAAGGGTAAGTCTGTAAGGTGAGGAGACTGCATTAGTGTGAGGGAGGAAAGTTAGTCAGGGTTAGTACAGGGGCATAACCAGTGGGTATGGAGGAATAGTTTTAGCTTCTGTTTAAAAAGAGTTAAAGAAGCCAGAGAACTGAGTTCAGTGGGTAAAAGATTCCAGTGCTTTCCAACAGCATTAGAGAAGAGGGAGTCTCCTGCCAAGTTGTTTGTTTTGCATGTATTGATAAGTATTTTGTTTGAGGAGCATAAATTCTTAAGATTGTTGTAAGGGGTAATAATGCTAGTGAGTATTGGAGCATTGGTGGGTTGGTACAGGGTTTTATGGGCTATAGTAAGCTGGTGAAAAAGAATTTGGTTTGGAAATTCAAGCCATCCCAATTGCTTTAGATTAAGACATTGATGTGTTCTAAAAAGAGAGGCAGTTGCAAATCTGGCAATATTATTGTAAGAGAGTGCCAGTTTATTTAGGTTGTTCTTAGAAAGGTTAGTATAGATGGGTGAAGCATAGAGTAGAGTGGAGATTAAGTGAGTTCTGGCTATAGCTGTCCTGGCCACTGGAGTAAGAAAGGGTTTGATTCTATAGAGGGATCCTATTTTTTTGTTAACTGATTTAACTGTGCTGTTTATATGAATATCAAAGTTAAGGTTGCTATCTATTGTTATACCTAGAAGTTTGGTGGTAGGTTCAGGAGATACGAAAGTGCCATTATTAGATGTGAGAGGGAAATTTATTAGGGTGGACTTTCGGGTTGGTGTGAACAGTAAATGTTTAGTTTTGGGGGGGTTTAGGAGAAGGCAGCAGTTTAAAAACCATTGTTCTACAGTACTGAATGCATTTTGGGTGAGGGACTGTAGTTCAGTTGGAGAAGTGGCTGAACAGATTATTGTAGAGTCATCTGCGTAGTGAATGCAGGTGGTTTGAGGAATTGAAGAGTGAAGGTCATTGATAAAGATGGAAAATAGGAGTGGGCCTAATATAGAGCCCTGAGGAATGCCAAGAGAAATGGGAAGGAGGTTAGATAGTTTATTGTCCCATAGCACAGCTTGCTGTCTACTGTCTAAGTAAGATTTGAACCAATTTATCGCTAGTGGTTCAAGTGAAAAGGATATCAGTATATAGCTGGTGACTGACCATATCAAAAGCTTTGGATAAATCAATAAAGACTGCAGAGGAAAAGAGTATTGTTCCGGTTTTTGTTAATGCAGTCTGTGAAGGATAGGAGGGCAGTGGTGATACTATGGAATGGTCTGAATCCATGTTGACAGGTGGCAAGTAAGTTATTTTGGAGTAGATGGTTAAGTAGTTGCTTATGGATACATTTCTCCATCATGTTTGCTAGGGGAGTTAGTAGGGCTATAGGATGGTAGTTAGAAAAGTCATAGGAGTTCCCACCTTTATGTAGTGGGATGATAATAGAAATTTTCCCGATAGATGGGATGGTACCTTCATTTATGGTATGGTTAATAAGAATGGAGATAGGATAGGCTAATGCTTTAGCCCCTTTTTGCAGGTATTCTGCTGGGAGTTGATCAGCTGAGGGGGTGGTAGGTTTTAGTTTTTGGAGAAGGGAGCAGATAAAGGAAGTAGAGACTGGTTTGTAACTGAAAAGGTGGAGGTGGGTTTGTCATGGTTGTAGGCAGTTTTGAGGTATCTGGAGAAAGTTGACTAGCAAGAGTTCGGAAGGCTTGTGTGAAGAAAGAGTTAAAGGCATTAGCAGTATAAGGGGGATTCTCGTGGCTAGTGCCTTGTGGGTTAGGTGTGCTGCATTGTCCTGGGTATAGTAGTTTGTTGATGCTATTCCAAAACTTGTGTTTTTTTTGGCAGTTTTGCTGTATTTGGTAATAATAGCCTTTTTTGTCTAAGAGGATGGCTTTTTTTGTAAGATTTCTTAGTTGTCTAAAGGTTTGGTGATCTGTAGGATCCTTAGTATTACACCATTTGGCCCAAGATTTGTTTCTCTGAAGGATTTTTTGCCTAGTGGTGTTTGAGAGCCAGGGTGCAGGCTTAGTTTTATTTCTAACAGAGCGAGTTGGGGCATGCTGGTCAAGGATGGCTAAGAATGTGGAATTAAAGTATTCCACAGCTTCATTGAGTGGAAGTGATTTAAGTGGAGACCAATTACAGTGTCTAAGTTCTGTTAGGAAGAGTTCAGGGTTAAAACACTTTTTGGTGCGTATTGTCCTGAAAGTGTTAGGAAAAGTTAGGTTAGTTTTATGCCTGATTAAATAGGTTAGTGAGTGGTCACTTAGGTCATCTGGGAGAGTAACTACTCTGTATGTATGGTGAGGAGTATTAGTCAGAATCCAGTCTAATGTACTTTCTTTGTTATTAGGTTTATTAATTCTAGTAGGGGAGTTAATATATTGTGAAAAGCCATATAGGTTAATGTGGGTAGTAGGGTGTACATTACTACAAGAGTTCCAGTCTATATTAAAGTCTCCTAGGACTATAGTTTCTTGTGGGATATTAATAGAGAGCCAGTTAAGGATATTTTCAATGGTTTTAATGTTATTTCCTGGGGGAAGGTAGATACAAATGAGGTATATGGATTTACATGAGTTAACCTGCAATTTAGAAATGAGAATTTCTGCATTATTGTCAGAAGGTGGTTTAAGGTTTGCAGTGGTGATTTGTAGCTCTGTTTTATAAAGGATTGCTACCCCCTCCTCCTTTTTTGGCTGTGCAGTCTAGTCTAAGAATATTATAGCCAGGAGGGGTGACTTCATTGTCTTTGGTTGTAGGCTTTAGCCATGTTTCAGATAAACACAGAATGTCAAATAGGTGGACATCTAGGAGGGCATGGAGGTGGCCGATTTTATTATTGATGATGTGTATGTTAAGATGAGCTATATAGAGAGAGTTAGAAGGTTTTGTAGGGATCTGGGTATTACTATTGTTAGAGTTGGAATTGTGAGTAGGAAGTATGGTGTTTGGGCCAGGGTTGGGATAGATGTCCCCATCTAGTAAGGAGTAGAAGTACATTTTATTTATGGGGTACCGAGGCTTGTAGTAATATTCAAATAACTTTCTATTTAGAATGGTATACCTAATGTGTGCTAATCTATGATATTTGGCTTGTAGGTAGCATGGTTTATATGTGGTGTTTATGAAATTTTGGGAGGTAGGGAGTGTAAGTATTAAAGTATGTTTGGAGGGGAAGGATATGGAGACATATAATGTTTGTTCGTAGGAGATAAGCATATAGGCAATGGTAAGAGGAGGGAAGAGTGATAATAAGAGTACTATTTGTATTTGGTGTGGGGTGGTTAAAATAGCCATTGTATTAGATTATACAGTGGATGAAGAATGGGAGGTAAAGAAGTATAAGCAGGTTAGAAGACAAATTAGTCAGAGGGATGATGTAAGTAGGAGGGATGGGAGGTAGGGTAATAATGGGTAATGTGTTGTGATTGATGATGGTTGGGAGTGGTAATTAGATCATCTGCTGGATTGGATCAGATTTGATGGGGGTGTGGTTTTAGAGAAATAAATTTAGGACTACTGGGGTGGGTGGGAATTGGGGGCAGGGTAGGGGAGCGGAGTGAGCCCGCAGGGCAAAAGGAGTGGGTAGAGACCAGAGAGTGGAACAGACAAGTACAACAATCAGTGGATTGTTGACTGATAGGGTAAGTTAGGTTGGAGTAGTTGAAGGATAAATGAGAAGTATAGTGGAAGAATTCCAAGGAGGGTAAAGGGAGATTACAGCAAGACAAGTGGTGTAAGAGAGAGCTATTGTAACAGGGTGAAGACAGTAGTCATGAGAATGGGTTATTCTTGAGTATAGGGATAGACAAAAGGATGAGGACTGGATAGGGGTGCCACCTAGTGGCCAGAGATCTGAATTACACTGTAGTATTGACTGGAGAGGACTAGTCTAGAGTTAGGTTCCTCAGTTCAGCAAAGGAATGTTAAAAGAGGCAGACAGGGGCTGGATTTAACTACAGGGTGCAGAAGAGAGTATGGCTGCTGGCTTACCTGGCTGAGAGGCCTTTAATTACAGACTATACAGACCAAGGATACTACACAAACAGCCAGTGTAAGGAAACACATACTTTCTTCTTTCTTTTGGTGAATAGCACATGGAACCCTTATAGGGTGCAGAAACGGTTGCAGAGTTGGGAAGGGTCCTTGGTTGCAGGTGGGTTCTTAACTCAAATTGGAGCATTGACCAGTTGGATAGCTTGAGAATGGGCAAGATAAAATCAAGACAGCTAGCAAGGCGAGAGAAGAAACAAAAACCTTAGTAGGTAGGTAGTACAGTCAAAAGTACCCAAGCAAGTACACATAAGCAGCCACGATATTCATGCAGTCCTCGACACAAGTACAGTTTAGGAAAAGGACAAAAACACATTCATCAGATGAGCAGGGATACAACAATGTTGAATACTATAGGATATATGACAAACTAGTAAGGTCTTTATCCTAAGGTTGGTTCATTTGCCTAGAGAAACATGTTAAAGTAGAGCATTGAACACCACAGACCCACACAAAAAATTGCAGTTACGATATATCCTTCACTAGCTTGATGTAATTAATGCAGGGAAAACACTGTTCTAGAACTACCAATGAACAACTACAATTATTAAAAATACTATTAAACAGTTAATGTAGTAGATAAAACACAATCATTATTAAATGCAATCATTAAAAATACTATTAAACAGTTAATGTAGTTGATACAAAACAGTCAACATACAGCTGTTACAAAGTTAAAAGTACTATAGTACATTAACAGTACTCTTAACAGTTTCAGTAGTAGAAACAAAGCAGACAGCATACATTTAAAGCAATCATTTCTTACAGTGTTAATTTGGCAACGGCTAGTCACTGTCGCATTGCATGCACATCTGAAAAAAAAATAAAGGGCCCGTGAGAATACCACAAATGAATGTGGAAAGTCAATACAAAATGGAAGGTAGAGATTATGAAATGACTACACAGCTACAGGACAGGTTCATATTATGGCTGAGAATCTGCCTATGTGCGTTAGACAGTAGTCGGTGCACTCTATGCAGTTAAAAAGACCAGGTGTAACTAGAGGTGTGCTGCGTGTGTAGCTATGTGTGTTGTATTGTCCAATAAACAGACATGTACATGTGTGTTGGGAAATACTCTTCTGACCACCAGTTGATTTAGCAGGGCAAGCAGGAATCCTTAAAGAAAGGCCGAGGGTCTGCCTCAGTAGTTAATGCGGATCTATGGCAAAAAGCTTCTTGAAGCTTGAGATAGTAATCTACCTTGTAAGTCCCCACTCAAAGGAGTACCTCGTGAATTGCTAATGTCTATGCATCATTTGGTAGGTGCGCTTCTCGAGCTGGTAGTAGATACTAAAAAAAGCTAACATCTATGTCCGCTTCTTGTAGATTGGAGTACGCTCAAAGGAGTTCCTCATGAGTAGCTAAAGTCTATGCATCCTTTGTTAAGCACACTTCTCGAGTGGGTAGTAGATACAAAAAAAGCTAACACCTATGTCCGGTTCTTATAGATAGGAGTACAGGATTAAAATAAAGAAAGGATCTGAAAATAGATTCGCTGTAATAAAGTCTATGAAATTGAACAGGTTTCACTAAAATAGCAGCAGCTGAATCGAAGTACAAGACCAAGAAGGCCTTAAGTTTGCTACAGAGCACTATATTAGTGCCACAGGAACTGCAAGTGTTATTTTCCTAGGGAAGCAAACTCCAACATCAGAATTAAAAACCTAGGGACATATGGGACCTCAAAGTGAGTAGAGACAGCTAGACAGACAGAAGAAATATAAATATAGTTATATGTGAGCCAGTCAGGGCTACCTTAAGTTACCCTAATGCTGCTCCACGTGGTAAACGCCAATTATCAGCAAGATGCAAAAGTACATGCCAGTCAGCAGCGGTAAGCAGTTATATGAGCAAAGCAGTGGTCCTATGAAGAGCCCGATATGTTTTTTACAACAATAAGCATAAAAAATTCACAGTTCAAATATACAGTACTTACAAAAGGTAGAAAGCCCAAGGGCCAGGAGCGCACAGCAGCCAGGGGTATCCTAGTAAATAAAGATGGCGCCAGGAAGGACAGGTATTCTTTATGGGATTAGAGGGGATGTGAGGTAGGCGGGGTGAGGGAAAAAGGGAGAAGCAGGAAAAACAGGATTGGGAAGGGCTAGAGGAGAGTGGGTGGGAGAGAGGATAGGGATCAGATAGATTTGGTATGAGAGGAGGATGAGGAAAGGCAAGGCAGTGCAGTGTAGTAAAAGCCGGGGATTGTAAGGTGAGGGGAAAATATAGCAGAAAAAGATAATAAGTTAATAGTGTGTGATATAAACAGGTCACGGTATGTGGGAAGAGACCAGTGAGTGAAACAGGCAAGGAGAACAATCAGTGGATTGCTGACTGATAGGGTAAGCTAGGTTGGAGTAGTTGAAGGATAAATGAGAAGTATAATGGAAGAATTCCAAGGAGGGTAAAGGGAGATTACAGTAAGACAAGAGGTGTAAGAGAGTGCTATTGTAACAGGGTGAAGACAGTAGTCATGAGAATGGGTTATTCTTGAGTACAGGGATAGACAAAAGGATGAGGACTGGATAGGGGGTGCCACCTAGTGGCCAGGGACCTGAATTAAACCGTAGTATTGACTGGAAAGGACTAGTCTAGAGTTAGATAGGTCGCTCAGTTCAGCAAAGGAATGTTAAAAGAGGCAGACAGGGGCTGGATTTAACTACAGGGTACAGAGGGGGGTATGGCTGCTGGCTTACCTGGCTGAGAGGCCTTTAATTACAGACTATACAGACCAAGGATACTACACTTAAACAGCCAGTGTAAGAAAACACATAATTTCTTCTTTCTTTTGGTGAATAGCACAGGGAACCCTTATAGGGTGCAGAAACAGCTGCAGAGTTGGGAAGCGTCCTTGGTTGCAGATGGGTTCTTAACTCAAATTGGAGTGTTGACCAGTTGGATAGCTTGAGAATGGGCAAGATAAAATCAAGACAGTTTCTTTTGGTGAATAGCACAGGGAACCCTTATAGGGTGCAGAAACAGTTGCAGAGTTGGGAAGGGTCCTTGGTTGCAAGTGGGTTCTTAACTCAAATTGGAGCATTGACCAGTTAAATAGCTTGAGAATGGGCAAGATAAAATCAAAACAGAAAAGGTAGAAAACCCAAGGGCCAGGAGCGCACAGCAGCCAGGGGTTATCCTAGTAAATAAAGTGTATGTCATACATATTGACACACAGGACACTTCACTCATACTCTCTAACACACTCTTAAGAAGCCCTACCTACTCCCCCACTGCAACTACAAAGACAGACACACACACATACACACACACACACACACACACACACACACACACACACACACACACACACACACACACACACATCACATGAGTGTACACACACACGCGTGTATTGGGCCAAAGGATGAGGCCAGGTGTACGCAAGCAGAAATACTGAGCTATAAACTGCACTATGGTGAATGCAGGCAGGAAAAATATCAAAAAAATGTATCAGGCTGCATTTAGGCACATATACTAAGGCACAAGATGTAGGTGAATGTCTGAAGATTAAAACACTTAGGCACAATATGTAGATAGATGTACATAGGTAAAGATACTGAAACAAAAGTGGTAGCAAGATACATTTAGGTATAAATACTGAACTGCAACATGTAAAAGGATACACATAGGTAGGAATGCTGAACTATAAGATGTTACTGGATGTACGTATGTAGGAACACTGAACTACAACATGTAACAGGATATGTGTAGGTATAAATACTGAACTACAATAAAAAGTGGAATATATGTAAGAATACAAAACCAACAGAGGAAGTGGGGCACATGAAGGTAGGAGCACTAAACTACAAGATGTAACAGGATCAGGGGTGTAGCTAGTTCTATTTTTTCAGTTTGTACTCCAAACTCTAGTAGTGCTAACCCCAAAATCATTGAAATTGCCAAGCCAAATTAATGATGACATACTTCTACACTCCACATGCAAGAAGACCACACTCATTCTTAGCTAGTATTTAAAAAAATAAACTGCAAGAAGCCCGTGAACCACATCAAGGTAGCCAGTACCACAGATGTACGTTCATGTCAAATATCACCTATACCACAGCTTGTCCGCAGATGTACTTCTCCTCTGACTACACTGTGAAACAGTTTGATGCTCTGGCTTTTGTCAACCTAACAACAGCAGCCTCAACCACTTGTAGCAACCAGCCTCCTTCCAGTATACCTGGAACTCAAGCCAAACCATTAGCAGTAAAAACCCCCTACCACTCAAAGTCAAAATGCAACAATTTAAACCCTTGGCAACAAGAAGCCACCTTTCCACCTTGAGCCACAAACGCACCAAATATAGCATCACAACAACTCATACACATAACATCCTAGCCATAGTCTGCAAATCATATGCTCATACCTAGGAAACATCAGCTGATGGCGAGGTACCAGACTGAGTCTCAATAATGAAATCTGTGGCATCCATACTATTAGAATGTTCATTATTATAGACTCACTCAGTTTACTCTTGATTGACACATGCAGACATAGCCAACACCAGAGCCTTATTACCCTCTCTTTGAAATAATATTCATCCTCCCAACCAGTCACCACTCATAACTACCTGTGTCACCTTCTCCCATTTTTGTCCTTCCTCTTGAATGCCACCTCTCTATTTGTTCCAGTAAAGCGATTTTAAACATAGCTGTTAACCTCTCAGTGCAAGAATTAGGGAAAAGTCAACAAACACCAATGGACTAAGGTCCAAAATCAGAAACAGATTTTAAATACTGTTCTATGTTTCCTCGGGGAAATTGTCTGATTTGGCAACTCATACTGTAAATCTGCAAGGCTGAGTATCTCCTAAAAATTCACAGTTGTAAAATGAAGGAATTAAGAGTAAATGAGTGAAAAACCACATTAGTGCTTCTAATATATAAAAATGTTGCAACTGGAGCAATATGATTATTATTAGATTTGTTGTCTAAGTAATATACTCTGCTGACAGGGATTTTAACTGTGTTTTCTGGCAATATGTGCTCATCTCATCTGCCTTGGAAGTGTTTAACTCCTTTAATATGTTCTAATGTTTATGCTTTAATAATGTTAGAATTTATGTTTTCTGCTGAATATAATACTCATCTGTGCTTGATTGGCAATATCTGTTCATCTCACTAGCCTTAAAATAAAGTAGCGACCTAAGAGAAGACTCCACATTTATAATGTGCCCTGGAGCTATTTGCTTTTAATTGTGAATTATGCCTATTTTGAGTTTTTAACACTGTATATTATTTTTGTAATCTACTCCTGCCAGCATGCTAAGTTGTAATATTAGTAGCTTGCTTTCTATTCCCCTTGCAATTTAGTTTTGTAGTGCGTAGCATTGTCTTGCTGAGGATCAAACTGTAACACAACATTGCCTACATCTAAGAAGGACTGGCACTCACAAGCCGACACACTTGTTTCTTGATTGTCTTGCTAAACTGCATTTACAATGTTTGTATCCAGTCTTTGCTTTCTGTGAATTACTGCAGTGCTTGCTGATTTGTTTATACTTATTTTAGACTCTGCTCCTGTAAATAGCTACTTAAACTAGTACTGTTGCATTGGTCCCCTAGCTCACCTTGCTGGAAGTCACCTATTGTATGCCTAATCCTCAAGACATACAGAAAATATTCTGTATTGTCCTTCTGTATGCTCCTCTCTCTCTTGATCTTTAACTTTTCTGCCTTATCAATATACTATAACTGTAATTTCAATTATCCGTCTTTCATTAGTTCTCACAGTCTGCATTTGGACCATGTCCTTTTGGCACTAAAACTGCTCTGTTTCACCTCCTTTACTTTTATATATCTTGCTGTAACAGTTAATCATACAGTTTTGGGTTATATTGTATTGTAGTAACCCCCCCCCCCCATCTGACTGTGCAAAAGTAGGCATGGTCTTTATGATTAAACAGGCCAAATGGCCATTATGTTGCATGCAAACAAAGCATGACTGACTGCAATGCAGATAAGACAGTGACATCACGCATACACTGGTTGTTGACTGACACATATGGACATCACCCCTGTATTAATACTGCTTAGGATATTAGTAACTTCTTTCATAATAAATACATATGAACACTTTGCTCAAATTGTAACAACTAATACTCAGTACCTGCCAGTTGCTAAATCTCCCCTACCATATTGATTCCCCCACAAAATTTTATAATGCACTGGAGTTTCTTTAATCAGGATTGCTGGTATGTTGTATGATCAATTAATATAGCTAACACTTCAGGCACCTTTAAGGTGAAAGTACAGTGTTGAAATACAAACACCCATAGTACACTGTTTGCTGAACTAGTTTTCTTGCCATTTGTACACAGACATGTGGCTTTGAGTACAGAATTAATTAGAATGATCAATTTTATAATTTTTATTTTAAGCTAGAAGTAACCTGTATTTTAAATGTGAATAGGAATTCTAGTGTAATGTACCTGAAGCATTGAAACCACTGTATCATGTGACCATACCTCATAACTGTCCAGATTTTTGGCTTATAGTTTTCCTCTTTTCCTCTTAAAATTTGTGGTTTTCTGGAAGTCACTGGCATGATATGAGGTCTTGCTGAGTGATTATTTTGAATGTTTACAGTTGTTCAGACCAAATGATTTGTCAACTTGTAATAATTTTATGATTTTACTTTACTGCTGTTTTCTTTCCACACTTTATTCTTTCTCTCTCTCTTTCATCTTAATAAAAATGGAAAAACGTGATTTCAAGTATAATGTAACTAAAAATGGGAGAGACATTGGTATCATTAGCAGTATCATGGGACTACTTTAACAACTCAGGAAACTTTTTTTTCTGACATGATGTGAAATCTTTCATTGCAACTTTTAATACTGGATTCACTAGATTCTTTCCGATTTTGTAATTAGACAAATTAGATTTAGTACAAGAATAACCACTATATATTTCTGTATAGTAGATGGATATTAGTGCGTCCGGTACAGGCATCACCATGAATATTCAATCATTATTCGTTCACATCACCGGGTGTTGGGTAGTGGGCAGTGTTTGGACAAGCCCTGCTACTGTGCATCTGGGGTTACTACAATACAATATGGCCGAATTTTGTATATTACAAATAATCGTAGACTGCAACCTGCACCCCCAAAGACTACAATTACAGCAACCAGCCCTGTAAAAGCTTACAGACTTTTCTTTTTACTTAGCGTAAGGGGAAATTACTTGTTCATTCTGTTATCCTAATCATGCTTAACTCAAAACGGTACCAAGTTTAACGTTTCTCCTCTGCTTGGCTTGGTTTGGTCTGTTTTTTGGTTGTTTTAACTAGAATCAAAAACAACCTCCACTGCACCTTAATTTTCCCCTCCCCTTTCCTCTCTAATAAATGAGCTACACCCTACTCTTACTGGCAGCCTGCACTTTCTTAATTGCTCTTTCCAGCTACTGCTTTTGTGACTCTGTAACTTTGCCTGCATAGGCAGTTCTGTGTTGGTTTGCTTCTTCCCTTTTCCATGCCCTAAATTTTTTACTAACAAATTAACAAACGGCTTCTACTTTGAGTATTAAACATGGTTAGCTTTAAAAGTAGTAAAGAAAAAGTTATTTTCCCATGTTTCCAAACGTTCATTTTCCTAACTATCTCAGTGTACTGGCCATCATACACCTTTGCAGTTCGCATTCTCATAATACACTTAAATCTCTTCTTTCATCTCACTACTTCAGTACAAATTTATTACCCATTCCTGTGTAACTTTCAGGCTTACAGATCTTTTTTTTTCACCCATAGCAGCTGTACCACCTTCACAGACTACTCAGCTCATCTCACTATGCTCAGGCTCAATATGCTCACCCCCAAAAACAAATCCGCTAACCAAATTCACTGAAACATACAGCTGGCCTAACTCCTCAACTTGCACACTTATCACAGGCTGACCTAACTCACTTCTCCCAATGTACTCCAACAAAAATAGCACATAACTTCCACCCAGCTAACTTTATCTTCCTTTAACTTATGTATAATACGCTACTGCTATGGTCCACTCTCACAATTATACTAAGCATGCTCACCATTGCCACATCCTACCACAATCCCTTTCCTGTCACTCTATTTTCTCCAACTCTATACGGTTCTATGGTTAATCAGCAAAAGGAATAACCATCGAATGGCACATCATCGAATGCAAAGCATCAAAACTCCATCCATTGAATGTGCACTTTATCAAACCTGTGAGACAGGGAAAGTAACTAGGTGGCCAGTACTTCCCCATCTCACTTTTCCCCACTGCAGTGCAATCTCAGAGCTGGTGTATATATATATATATATATATATATATATATATATATATATATATATACACACACACATATATATATACACACACATATATATATATATATATATATATATATATATATATATATATATAGTTAGAGTGGGGGGGGCTGAAGCCCCTGACATGGGTGGGTTTGAAATAATGCCATCTGTGAAACAGGAATGTGATGGTCAAGGAGTTACTTTCTCCATCTCACAGGTTCAATGAAGTGCATGTTTGATGGATAGAGTTTGGTGCTTTGCATTTGATGATGTGCCATTCAATGGTTATTTCTTTTGACAGTTAACCATAGACCCACTATAGTCAAACACCCATCCTCTACAAAATTGCACACTTTCTCTACCCATTATGAATTCAGTCCATCTTCAGTTGCAGCTACATCAAAGAAAGCTACCAGACCCTTATATCAATATCAGTATCAGACCTAAGAGATGAATATAAAAAATGGTACAACTTCTCTCACCATACTGCCACTCTCCCACTCTGTGGAGACATCCACCGAAACCCTGGACCATCCCTTTAAACCAACCAAACCCCATTTAACCCATCAGCTCTCATCATTACCAACACACAACCCAGTAATTCCAACCACAACCTACTAATAATGGACATAAACCTCAAAAACATCTACAATAACATTTTATAGCTCTGTGCATGCATTGCAGCTCACAACCCAGAAATTCTAATCATCACTGAAACTTGGCTAAAACCAACCACTAAAGATGAAGAAATCCTTACCCCAAGATGCAATGTAATAGGAAATTATAGAATGCACAAAAAAATCTAGTCCATCAGCTCCCTCCATTACCAACATACAACCCAGTAATTCTAACCACAACCTACTATTAATGGACATAAACTTCAGAAGCATCTACAATAAAATTTCAGATCTCCATGCATGCATTGCTGCACAAAACCTAGACATTCTAATCATTGCTGAAACTTGGCTAAAACCAAACACTAAAGATGAAGAAATCCTTCCCCCAGGATGCAATGTAATAGGAATGATAGAATGCACAAAAAAGATGTAAGGGTTGCAATACTTTTTTTAAAAACACACTAAACTTCATCAGATACCCAATGAGCCACCCCATCTATACCAACACAGAAAATTATATTACCCACCTACACCTGAACAACATTCCCAATCTCAAAGACCTCCTTCAATGGTTTTCCACTAATGTAAATAAAGAAACTATTATACCTGGGATATGAATATAAACTACTCACTTGTAAACACTTACTCCCCTACTGTGTCTCTTAACCTATTCAGTTTTGCTGAAGTAATCACCTCACCTACTAGAATCAACAAACACAGCAACAGGCACTCACTACTAGACAGGATCCTTACCACTTCACCCTCAAACATAAATACCTTTAGCTGTCTCCCAAACAACATCAGTGACCATCTCCCACATTCATTGTAAGACAAACTAATCACACCCCCAAAAACTTACAGTATTAAAAACAAGCACATAGACTCTCCTCTTCCAACAAATATATACACTACATCTCTCAATACAGCTGGAATACTCCAAAAAAATTACCACTGGAAGATGCTGTTACCCATTTGAATAAAACATTCCTAAAGATACTAAATGAGTTAGCTCCCATAAGAACAAAAAGAACCAAAAGTAACCTTGCTCCATTGCTCAAGAAAAAAAAAACAGCTCATGCTAAACAGAGGCAAACTCTGGAAGACATGATGTACAGACAGAACACAACACAAGTGGCAAATTTTTAGACAACTTAGAAGTCAATGTAAATACAGGTCAAACTAAACAAACTTGTATTCTTTCACTTACTTCAAGGCAAACATAACCCTAATTCCAAACTATTCTTGACAACCATAAAAACCCTGCTATACCCTGGCCAAACCACCACCCCATCTCCTACCATAAACAATGCCACATAATCCAATCCACTCAGTTCAACACATTTCATTCAATCTGTCCTGTCTCTACTAGACTCTAATCCAACCTCTCATCTCTCTCTTCCCACCAAT
>NC_056729.1:27855384-27912884 GCF_019279795.1 Protopterus annectens
GAGACAATTCAAGCCCTAGCTAGCCAACTACATCCTAGCTCCCCTGGTCCTGAAAGTAGCACCCCTAGAAACCTACTTGCGTTCAGCTTCCAACCAGTCGCCACTTCACTTATCCGTACCTTGATCAAACATTAAAACCCACTACACTTTCTGCTGATCAACTCCCTGCCGAGTACCTACAAAAATCAGCTGATGCTATTGCTTACCCCGTCTCAATACTAATCAATCGAATCATAGTAGAAGCTAAAATTCCCACCTTCTGGAAAATATCCTATGTAATCCCACTTCACAAAGGAGGCAGCTCTACTGAATTCTCCAATTATAGGCCAATAGCTATACTCTTTCCACTTGCAAAGATTATGGAAAAATGTATTCATAGACAACTCATGCACCACCTAATCCAAAATCGCCTTATGGCAGACACTCAGCATGGCTTCCGTCCTCATCACAGCACTACTTCAGCCCTCCTAGCCTTTACTAACACCATAAACCATAATTGCAACAATAATTATATATCCTCAGCCCTCTTTTTGGATCTTTCCAAGGCATTCGATATGGTTGATCACCAACTTTTAATCCACACCCTGCAAACATTCTGTCTAGATACTGGAGCCCTCCAATGGTTTCAATCCTACCTGAATGGTCGACAGGAGTTGTCCTCTGGCAGAACAAGCTCTCTAACCTTCTACCTAACACCCTTGGAGTACCACAAGGCTCTATACTAGGGCCCTTGCTGTTCTCCATCTTCATTAACAACCTTTATAATTCCATCCCAAAAGTCAGCTGTATCCAATATGCTGATGACTCTACTCTGATTTGCTCAGCCACTTCTCCAGTAGAGTTATGGTCAGCTACCCAGACCACCTTTAATACAATAGAAAACTGGCTTTCTGAACATCGTCTGATCCTAAATCCCAAAAAAACTAAAATGCTGTTATTTTCACCAACAAGTAGGTCTATCGCTTTTACCTTTACCATAAAATCAAATGATGGCACAATAATCTCCCCTGACCCATCTACAAAACTATTAGGTGTCATCATAGACAATAATCTAAAATTTTACCTACATGTTAACCAAACTATCAAAACCATCAATAAAAAACTAGGGTCACTTTACAGAATAAAAGCCTTCCTAACCCCTCCAGCTAAAATTGCCATAGCTCGCTCTCACCTTCTTTCAACCCTTCTGTATGCATCCCCTCTACTCTCGAATTTAAACAAGACTGTCCTTAACAAACTCTCAATTTGTTACAACCACATTGCCAGGTTTGCCACTGGGCTGCCTTTTAGGACACATCATTGCATCAATCTAAATCAGCTTGGGTGGCTTGAACTACCCAGCCTAATCCAGTATAACCAACTGATTATGGCCTATAAAATACTCTATAATCCGGACAATACTCCTGCACTTAAAAATATTATCACCCCTATAACAATCCTAGACCGCTTTGATCCTCTAACAAACTACTAATTAAGACTAGCAAAATTAATAACACAGCCGGTGATTCTCTCTTTGCAAACTCTAAGTAGATCCTGGAACTCTCTTCCAGCTGATATTACCTTACTTTCCACCTTAGGTCAATTTAACACTAGTCTCAAACAATATTTGTCACTTAACTGGCTATGTCAATGTATCAAGCCTGGCTAACTCTCTCTAGACTGTGTAAATATCTGTTAACCAGTTTACTGTGTAATTTAATTTAATCCTGACTTGTGCTCAGGATTAACTGTAACCTGTGGAACTTGTTTAACTTGCTTACTTATGTAATCTCTGTAACTAGTCTGTTTGTAATATGTAATTCTGGTATTATGTAATGCTGTATCTGCTTACCCTTGGAGCTTTTCTCCCCGGGCCTCCGCTGAAAATGGACATGCATCCAGTCGGACTATCCCGGTCAACAAATGTAAAATAAAAATAAATAAATAAAAATGTGGGGTTGGAACTTAAGGATAACAAAAAAAAATACACCACAAGCTAATCAGACTCATAAAGAAGAAGCTAAGTCATCGCAAGCTCTGACTTCTTCAGTGATGAGTCAGCTGCCTGGAGCATGATGGTACCTGCCTGTCCCATTTCATTCCATTTGCCTGGCACTGATTATAGTAATGTTAAACTGTGCATGGATTTGGGGGGGGGGGGGGTCCATGCTCAGGTGCTCTCAAAGTATTTTGATACTCTCATTGTGGATCATACTGAGGACATACTAGGATGGGACAAGGGGTGACTGGAGCTATAATGGTAGGCAGGACCTGAAGTAAGTGGTAGTGACCATAAAAAAGTATTTGTATTCTTATTAATTAGAAGGAGATCATAAACATCCATTTACCAAAGCCCAGAACTCCCTATCTGGGACATAGATGACAATAGCTTCAGGAGATGAGTTCCAATTCAGTGCTGCCACTAAAACCATGATATCTGGTTTGGTGTGTCTGAAAATCATGCAGACTTTTTGGGTGTCTAGCATAATGTTGTCTGCCTCTCCTAGGATATCATCCACTATGTTAAAATTCTACAGAACTTCCATGACATGCTGGAAAGTATATACTCGGGTGGAAACCATATTTACTCCTTACTACAGTTGCTAACATATGCATGCACACTCAAAATACATCATTCCAGTGGCTGTGAATTTATCTCACAGCTGCTTAGATGACTACAGTGCTGTACTGACTTGCAAAGAATGATCACCTGTTCTACAGTGCTGAGCTCACCTTCTAACATCATACACCCACGGCAGCCACCCTCTTTGCTAGCCCTTGCTACGTCTCTAACTATGGAGATAAAGAAAGATAATCAGAAACATAAAGAATGTAAGTCATCAGAGGCTCTGAATTATTCAGTGATGAGTCAGCTGCCTGTAGCATTGGGGTTCCCAGTGCCCTCCCAAAATCACCACCACCACCTCCTCTTCCTCCAGCAATGTCAGCTCATCTTGTTCCTGGTTCCACCAGTGCATTTGAGCTTCCAGTGCATTTAGACACTTTGTGTATGTTTCCATGTGTGTGTGTGTGTGTGTGTGTGTGTGTGTGTGTGTGTGTGTGTGTGTCTGTGTGTTTATACATACTACAATGTGTGTCCGTGTGTGCATGCATGCGTGTGTGCGCGCGCGCGCGCGCGTGTGTGTGTGTGTGTGTGTGTGTGTGTGTGTGTATGTGTGTGAAGGGTGAATGTAGGTGAATAGATTTCATATTTTATGTGACCGAATGAACTGCTTGTTTTATACTGTTTAGAATATAATTATTGGCATCTCTGATTTTCATAAAGTCTTTTACAAATAGATGTTAATTTCTTTGGAGTTTAACTCTTATTAGCTTTCTAAAAATCATTATTCATGTTTTAGTACATCATAGCACTCTCCAAGAAGCATAACGTGGCAACACCTACTGATCAACAAACTCTATCGGGCCTTAGATTTCCACTGGACCCTAAATTATAGCATTTAGCTCTAAAGAAAATCTCAGGATATGCTGTTTTTACAAATAATCCACTGCACTGCGCTATTATTTTATAGCTGGTTGCATATTTTATGCTTTACTTCATCGTGATTTTTTTTTAAGCTAATGGTCACCTACCTCAGTACAGATAAGTTGCTTTATATGAAAAAGGCAGTGAGGTTACAATAAGTATTTCCCATCTTTAATCTTTGGTGACCCACTCAATTTCAGCTCCAGTACTGCAATAATTTTACCAATAATATAACCATAATCTAAGACTGGCATGAAGCAATGTTGTAACTTAGCAATGTTATATTATATTGACCTTGTCATTAATATACACTGTCATTCAGATTGTTTTTGGAATAAATTTGCCTGAAGGGAAACAACTTCCTCACTAATAGTAAATCAGTCTACAGCAAATTGCATGGTTAAATACTTATGTGTCTTCTGATTCTGGATTAATTGAAAACAATAATTCAGTTACACATCGATCATTTTGACTGAGTCACCCTTTAAGCATGTATATGGCACAGGAATCACTAAGATAAATTTCTTAAACATCGACTGCATACATAACATAAGGAAAGATTATTTTTTCATGCAGTTATTCAAAGTTTATGAGCTAACTTGTGTAGTAATGCAATGCTCATGATTGAACCGTAAATGCCCTAAAAGGTCAGTCTCTGTCACAGCAGACACACATGCATTGTCCTCAGGCAAAGCATCAGACAGCATTTAATAAACTTATATGAGCAGAATAATATAACAGATGCTCACTCTTTTTCTGTCAGTAACAGAATTAATATGACGTTTTAAATTGCAGGGGGCATTTATACCTCCTTATCAAGCTACTAAACTGTAAGGGCAAGAAATAAAATCATTTTAGCAACTGTATAAATGTTAGTTATCAAGTCGATGTCAGATGCTTGTAGAAGGGGACTAATATGTTATGCATAGATTGCAAATATTTTAGTTATTGAATAACTACATACAAAGTTTTTTGAATGTGAAAGTGCAGTGTTCAACTACATGCAAACTAAAGTTGCAAAGTACTATTCTAAAATAACTTGTAGCCTATTTGAAGTATGTGACAGGAATAAATCATAGAAACCTTCCAAAATTAAATTATAAGAATACAATATTGCTGTGTCACAAATATAAATACATGTACATTTGTTTAAAAAGGTGAACAATGTGCTTTCTACTAGGTGTATTCTTGGTCTTTACTATGTTAACAGTTTTTATATTTTTTTCTGTTCTTTCTTGTCAGACTAATAACTTGTGCACTCTGTTCTACAATCTCATATGAGCATCCATTTTCCATTCTTACTAGCCAAAGTGCATGACTGATCTGCTGTATTTGTTCCTTTATGACATCTCACTCCTTTTATAGGTTCATAGAGGTAAGTACTAGGCTAGCTGCCCTTGTGGACTATTTTAAGCTTAGCCAGTTTCCCTTATTGTGCTTGAAATGACTTATCCCATTTGGTTATATCTTAGCCTTACCCATTCCACAATCAATAATTATATATAACTCCTAATGAGAATAATTGGAATCATACCATAGATAATCTGGGGAAATCCATGTACAAGACAAACCATTTAAGAGCTGCCACTGTCTATTAGTAATATAGGGGGCAGTCCTGTTGTAAAGTTTCTGTTTCCCATCCATAGATCTAAGTTGTGCTTGAATATGGACAGGGATGTACTTTTTTATGTGGATGGAGAGCCTGTTCCACAGCAGGGGTATCCTCTGTGAGATATACCGGTCCCTCCAAACTGTTCTCTTGATATTGCAGAAGGGTTTTGATCTCTAGACCAAGTATTTCTGATGCTATTTGACTTGCTGATGTGCAGTAAATCCATCAGTAATGGGTTGGAGGATGCCTTATTTGCTAAACACAGTTCACTTCTTAGCAGTCTGTAGGATGCAGAGTATAGTGACAGGGCTCTGAGTCAGTCCATGTAGGACATGTTGTTTACACCTTGTATCCTTTTAGGTATCTATGTGGGCATTCCAGTTGTATATATCTAGATAGATATATGCCAAAGGGGGCATTATATTCAATTATAAAATTTGGTTAAGTGAGGTAGATTTCTTTAACTACACAGAACGTGGACTAATAACCTTTACCCCAAATTTGCGTACCTTAACCATGTGAATGTGTGAGACATAAAAGTCCCCAAAACTGCAGCAGTTGTCTTTCTTAGTTTGGATATTACAATGCAGTTTCAAAAGTTGCAGAGTGACATCTGTATGGTAGCATAAGTTATTGCATATAACAAGAGGATATTATCAAATATTTACTTGCATTACAGCCTTTATGTGACTTGTCTTCAGGGAGCACAAGGCAATTCTAAATTGCATCTATCGTTCCAGGGATGTAATGAAATGGGCAGTTGTAATCTTAAAATGAACATATATGGCTTGAAGGTGCCTAATGCAGTTCCTTTATATCATTCCTGCTTCCCTAGAAAGGTGTCCTAACAGCCTCTGCCACATCTGATTTGTTATCAAAACATCATCTAGTCTATATAAAACCTAATGAATGGTTTTATTGTTTAATTTATTTTTTATCCAGCTAGAATCCAACTGGCACAAATAAAGATAATGCTTTCATGGATGTTTTACATGCTTGGGGCTGAAACACTAATACTCTGAGTCATAAAAAATTAATCTGGAGAGAGGGGGTGTCAAACTCATATATGTAGGACATAGCTCAGTAGACGTATCTTTTATTTACCCAGTACTATCATACCAATAGTTAATCTAACCAGGAATATAGTAGAAAGAAGGGGAAGAATCTATAAAAACCCCTTTTACTCAGGATGAATTGTCTATCAACAAAGACATAAGAGTTTCCTCAACTAGAAGTTGTAGTCCCAAAAGAAAATCCTGTTCCTCTGTAGCTGAGTGAAAGCCTGAGCTACGCAGCCTCGTGAATGTTTTAAACAAACAGTTCACTGTTTCATACCCCTGGAATTGTGAACCAGCCGACACTGAAACCCATTATAAAAGCAAAAATTATACCCGCAAAAAAGGTTCAAGTGGAAAATTAAATGTGGCCAAAGCCAAGTACTTTCTAAAAGCTTGAGATTTTTTTCTTAGATTGTTCAACTCAACTCAACCTTAAGTTAATAGAAATGATTCACGAGAAATGATTACATTTTATATATATATATATATATATATATATATATATATATATATATATATATATATATATATATATATATATATATATAGGTTTACCACAGTATAACCGACGGACGGATGGGCAAGGCCTGATGACTGAAAGGAGTGCGGCAAATATGCACATTGCCGAATGCAACTGTATCGAATCGCAAACCCGCGCCCCCTTTGTGACCCATGTTAGCACTCATTTTGGATGTAGAGCGGTCAAAAATGTCGCATTTGGTGGTTTTGCGATATTCTGACCATTCGACATGCAAAAATTCGGTTACTGGAATCGATCATTGTTGGGTTCGTCTGCCATGTGTTCGTTTATGCGATGGTAAACCACATATACATATATATATATATATATATATATATATATATATATATATATATACACATAAGGCACACACACACACACACACACACATATATATATATATATATATATACATATATATATATATATATATATATATATATATATATATAAATATATATGTATATGCATTTCATTTCATCAAAAGTTTGTACAGTAAAAATCTGTTTGTCAACACACTTTGTTGACAAAACAGATGGTCGACAGGTGTGCAAGATCGACAGACGGCAAGGTTGGGGAATACACCCCTTCCCTAGTATTGTGCAATCTCAGTGTTAGTATTTTATATATATATATATATATATATATATATATATATGTGTGTGTGTGTGTGTGTGTGTGTATATATGTATATATAATTAGCAGGGGGTGTGGGAGGCATCCTGAAAAAAATGTTATTTAACTTTTTCCTGTTGTGAGGTCATACTTAGAACATATGTGATGACCTTTTACGACTCAGCTTGGAAGCAATGTCTGCTTAAGTGACTTGCTCAGAGTCACACAGTTAGGCATCGGAGGTCGAGGGAATCAAACCTTGTACCACCGGACCACAGGAAATGGTGCATTAGCAGTTCCTTAATCCTATAAGCCATCTTTCAGCCAAAACAAAAAATATATATATTTATATATATATATATATATATATATATATATATATATATATATATATATATATTTAAAATGGGTCCCTTTCATATGACAGTCACATGATCGAACCAAAATGCTCAATTCCCAGATCATTGAACCAGCAAAGAGAAACCAAACACTGCTTATTTTGCAGGGACCTGAACTTTGTGGGATTGCTATACAGCAGGCATCAGGGTATTAGTACATACATACGCAAATATAGTCCTGTCACAATGGGAAGATTATTATGTAATGAATTCCAGTTTTAAAAAGTATTGGATATTGTATCATAGATTCTTGGATGACATTGTAATTTTCTGGACCGGAGGAAAACAAAGGTTCCTGGAATTTTTTGAATATATTAGTGCGACAACAAGTTTTCTAAAAATTACATATGTCATAAATGCAGATACTTTAAATTATTTGGATGTTGAGGTTATCAAAGTGGACCACAATTTTGAAACTAGGGTGTTTAGAAAAACAACATTTTGTAATTCCTACCTACACTACGACAGTTCCCACCCGCCTCACTGCAAGAAAAACATAGTTAAGGGACAATTTGTGAGGGGGTCGAGGATGACAAGTAGAGACACAGACTTCAAACAAGAATGTGATAAACTGGAAACAATGTTTCTAGAAAGAGGTTATCCTACTACATTTGTTCAAGATATTAGGAAGGAGGTAGAAATAGGTAGGAAAGACAGATTTCAACCTATAAAGGGAGTCAGGGAAAGTAATTTTATGGAAAAGAATAAGAATGGATTCAATAAGAATGAAGAAATATTACAAAAAAGACTAATTATAGAATTCAACTCTACCAATAAAAATATGAAAGATATCATATGCAAGGAATGGGACAAATTCCTTTCATTTACGGACATGGAGGAAATAAAATGTATGGTACCACAAGTTGTTTATAGAAATCCACCATGTATACGTAATATGATAGAAAGAAATGTTCTAGAGAAGAGAGGGACCAGCTTGAGAAAGAAGGGTACTTTTAAATGCGGACGGTGCCAACAATGTTCATATATTATGAATAAGGGAGAGGTATACATTGAAAGTAGGAAAATGAAAATAAGAAGTGAAGAATATTACAATTGTGATATACAAGGAGTTGTATACTTGGTAATTTGCCAGAAATGCTGTGCATTTTATGTTGGCAAAACCGAAAGGTCCTTGAAAAAACGAATCTATGAGCATATGTACGATATCAGTAGAGCAAAAGAGACAAGTGCATTATATAAACACCTGAAAGAATGTAAAGAAGCTAAATATTTATGATTAGTATTGGAACAAGTTAAGCGTGATATTAGAGGTGGTCCATGGGAAGACATCCTAGAAAATAAGGAACTATGGTGGCAGGTTAGAATGGACGCAAGTAGGAAGCCTGGCCTTAATGAAATGGTTTCCATAAGACCATTATTAAAAATAAGAGCTAATAAAATATGAAAATACACAAGAAATGTTTGCATCACTGTTTTAATGAATAGGGGTCTATACTAATATGTATTTATAATAAAAAAATTTTTTAACAATGGTACATTTTTAACATTCATGTGTTTTGTATTTGTTATCTAATATTTGATCAATTTATGCACAAATTAATATTTATTCACTATACATAACATATATAAATTTTAAATTTTATGTGGTTATAATTTATTTATTCAAAATTATAATCATATTTATAAATGTTTTACAAAGTTATTTAATAATTACGAAGTAAATTATTGGGACGTAATTGCAGGTTTTGCACACTAGAGGGAGCTATATCGATACTAATATGAGAAATGGATTTTCAATGAATGTGATTTTTAATGCACACTAAACATATATAATCTTTTTTAATAAATCATTGTATATTTTATTATTATCTTATTATTGTTTCCCATGTTATATAAGTTGGATTGAGGTTTATGCATTAGTATATGGTTGAAATAAAATTAATTTAAAGCAAAAACAGGAGAGTGTCAGAAACATGATTACAATGGTATTTTTCATTCTCATGAATATGTAATAGTGTCATTGAATATTAACAAGTAACAGACCATAGGGATTGGTGTATTTGAATTTTACTTTAAGGGTTTTATTGGTTTATTGCACAATGAATTCTGTATTTAAGTTACTGTGAATGTTCATGTCATTGTCTGGTGAAGTCCTAGTGGAGAGGGACGAAAACGCGATTTGTTTGCTGTCCGTGAAGTGCGTTAATAAAGTGAACTGTTTTCATTAAGATTTGGCTGTTTCGCGACTTCTTGTGGCTCTTTGGAGGATTATTGGTTTTATTTTGGAGCTACAGCCAGCCTTTGCTGAGTTCATCAGGGTATTAGTCCTTTCCTCACTATGGTGCAATCTCGGAGTTGAGATATATAAGTAGCAGGAGGTGTGGCGGTGCAGGGGGCTTGCCCCCAGCAAAAGCAGGTATTCGTTTGGTTTTTGAGAGCTCCGTGTTCTGGGATTTGAACATTTCGCCTCAGTCATGTGAACATTGATCATATGAGCATTCAGTCATATAACAGGCCCCATATAGATATATAGATAAATGTGTGTGTGTGTGTGTGTGTGTGTGTGTGTGTGTGTGTGTGTGTGTGTGTGTGTGTGTATGTGTGCACGCGCGCATGCATACATGTATATGTGTGTGTATACATACACACATATATATATATATATATATATATATATATATATATATATATATATATATATATATATTCATAGATACATATATATATATATATATATATATATATATATATATATATATATATATACATAGATACACATATATATATATGTACCTTCATTGGATGGCGCAGCGGTGCAGTTGTTAGTATTGTCACCTCAGAACAAGAGGTTCCCCGATTCATTTCTCGGCTGGGGTGCCTTCTGTGCAGAGTCTACATGTCCTCCCTGCATTCGTGTGGGTTTCCTCCTATATCACAAAGACATGTGTCTGGAGTGTTTCTCCCTGGGCCTCCGCTGAAAATTGGCTTGTTCCAAGTTGGACTTTCCCGGTAAACAAATGTTAAATTAAAATTAAGTCAAATCAGTAAAACACTGAAGTACATAACGCCAAGACTACAATATCTAATTACTGAAATATTGAAAATTCAAATTGGTATTATAACATCGACTATGTTAAAATCCTGATGCTGTAGATTATAACTCTTGTAGTATCAATTTATAAGTGGACGTGCTGATGATGCCATAAAAAGGCTAAAACATGCATGTCCACAGCTAGTGGGGTTTGGCTTTATTGGCCTGAATTTGTCCATAAACAGACTTAAAAGAAAAAACGTCATGGACATTCAGAATTGCCATTTAGCTAAATCACCTGATGTCCTTAAAGAGTCATTTGCATATATTCCATGTCACCTCTAATCCAAGAGGTTTAAGGAATCACACAGTGGAAAGTCTAGCCTTGCTAGATTTTTCTTTTTGTTTTTTAGCTCAATGTTTTTTTTTTTTTGTGTGACCTTTCTATGCATTGTTTTAGTTTGTTAGTTGGGATAGTTTGCAGACACCCTAATGTTTATGGATATCAGCTGGGTATGACAAACATGTGTTTCCTAATATTAGCCAAACATTTTAGATATGCTGTACTAATGATTTCATAAGAAGTCTGAAATGTGCATGACTGCAACTAGTGGGATTTGGCTTTATTGGCCTGAAATTTTTCCATAAATAAACTTAAAAGAAAAAAAGTCATGGATATTAATTGAAAGACCTGATGTCCTTAAATGGTCATTTGCATGTATAAGTGCATAGGTGTGTACTAGGCTAATGGCCCTGGGGCCTTTACAAGCCTAGCCATAGGATTACCCTGGCATAGTGCCACCCAACCTTAATTCACAGTGCCTCTGTCGAGTAGAGCCACTGGAGTTATCCCCGGGGTGAATTTTCTGTTTCCCATCCACTCATCAAGATTCATCTTGAAGAGGGTCAGCGAAGTGCTCTGCCTGACATGTATGGGAAGTCTGTTCCACAGCATGGGCAATCTCTTGGTTATGAACCTGTCCCTCCAGCATGTTCTGTTAATTGCGGAGCGATTGGGAATTCTTTAGATGTAGCATTTCTAACAGAGCTGGGTCAGACATGGCTTTGTTAATGAAGCAGAGATTTCTTCTAAGTAGGTGATATGAGACAGAGAATAGTTGGAGTTTTTTTGAGTCTGTCCATATAGAACAAGTGTTTAAGGCCTAGGATCCTCTTTGTGAGGTACATTTGTGGCCTCCAGTTGTTGCAGGTGTCTAGTGAGGTACATACCAAATAAGGCATTGTACTCAATCATTGGCCTAATGAGGGAAGAGTAGAGGGAGACAATGACCTCTTTCTTCCTGGATACAAAACCCTTAGTAATGAGATGTGCCACATAGAAGGACTTTCTGACCACAGTGGCAATGTGGTGATCAAAAGAAATGCTGCTGTCAATCTGTGTTTCCAGATCTCTTATAACATCTTCTGTGTTCAGTGGACTACCATCAATGTGGTAATTCATGGGAACTGGGTTTTTCCCAAAGGGGATGACGACACATTTTTTGGCATTGAGCTTAAGGCCATGGTTCTGACACCAGTCATTGGTCAGAGTGAGGCCATTCTGTAGGATGTCAACATCACTTGGGGAGTTAATAATAGCTCCCAACTTGCAATCATCTATGGACTTTGTCAGCCAGAGTCCCTTCGTGCTGGTCTGGACTTCAGAGAAATACATACCAAACAGAAGAGGACCCAGGACCGAACACTGTGGGACTCCACTCATGACTAATCGGCAGTCTGACTTGGAGTCAGCTACTTTCACGCTGTGGGTTCTATCTGTGAGCCAGTTTGCAATCCACCTAGTGATATAGGGATTGATGCCAAGCTTAGTGAGTTTTTCTATGATTCTTGAGTGGGGAATGGTAACAAAAGCCTTGGCCAGATCAAGGTAGACTGTATGAACCACCTTGCCTTCATCCACAACTCTGGTGACTGACTCAAATAAGTCAACCAAGTTGAGCAGGCATGATTTACCCTTCACAAAACCAAACTGTGTGGGATCCAGAGTTTGGAAATTCCCTATATCCTTGTTTATTAGGTCCATGATGATGCGTTCCATACCTTTGCTTATCAGACTCGTCAGGCTAATGGGATGATAGTTCTCAGGGTCTGTATTCACTCCTTTGTGGAAAGGGATGACTGTAGCAGTGTGCCATTCAGTAGGGACAAAGCCTGAGGTGAGGCTGTGATTGAACAGGGCACACAGGTGAGGTGCCAGTTCACTCTGTAGCTCATGAAGAACAAAACCATGGATATTGTCAGGTCCCATAGAAACTGTATGTTTGGCCTTGGACAGTGCTGTTTTAACCTGTGCAGCAGTAATACTGGGTGTCTGGCAATCTACTGGTATTATGATTGGTCCTTTGGGGGGTAGGGAGGTAAAGTTAGCACTGAATCTGTTGGCCAGTATAATGGCAATATCTGTTGGCTCAGTATAGGAGGTACCATTGTGCAGTAGCTCAGATCAAATCTGGGTGTTGCCGTGGAGATTCTTTACATAACGATGGAAAGTCTTGTGGTTGTCTTTACTATCTGCTGCAATTCTGTTTTCATAGCTAGTTTTAGAGGATTTTATGAGGGATCTCAACTTTTTGTTGAGCCTGATAAGTGAGTTTTTCCAGTCTTGGGACTTGACCTTATTCCGCATCAGTTTCCTCCTTCTGTTGTAGAGTTTGTTTATGGCAGGGCACCTCCAGATTGGCTTCCTTTTTTTTTGGAGGAGAGCGTCTTGGTTTTACTGTGTATGGTGAGATCCATGCATTTGTGTACGTGTTTGTACAGTGCATTGGAGTATGATTCTGCAGTCACGCAACTATTCTCCATTTGCATGGGTGCCAAGAAGTTAGCCACCTATGTTTTTATGAGTCCAAAGTTAGCTTTGGGGAAGTTTTTCATGGTGGTTACCTTTGCGGGGGGTGACGGGGTGGGAGGGAGGTGGATTTCCAAGGTGATTAGCTTGTGGTCAGATCTAACCAGGGAGGAGCTGACTATTGGTGTAGAGCAATGGTCGCCCATGTTAGTAATGACCAGATTAAAGATGTTGGTACCTCTAGTGGGGGTAAGAATGAGCTGGTCCAGGGCATTGGAATTAATGAATTCCAGGAAATGTTGGGCAAGCGTATTGGTACATGAGTAGTTTTCCCAGTTAATGGAGGGGGTAGTTGAAGTCGCCCATTATGAGAGTGTTAGGTTGGACCATAATATTCTCTAGGGTACTTAGGAACGTGTAGCGTGAGTCTTGTGACATGGTTGGGGACCTATACCAGGATATGACGTGAATTGCTGTCTTACCCAATGTTAGCTGCACCTGAAGCATCTCTGATGTGGTATGTTGGGGTACCAGTCTGGAGGTGTGCACATCCTTTATGAATATGGAAACACAATCACTTTTGGAGCTTCAATCCAAGTTCTGGGGCTGAAAGGTGTGAAATGAGTTATAGCCTGGTAGTGCAGGGGTGCTTTCTGCTGCCTTGAACCAGGTCTCTGTTACAGTACAAATGTTGATGTTCTCCATTTTAAGGAGTGCTTCGAGCGAGTGCCTTTTGAGATTTAGACTTCTAGTGTTGAGCAGCAAGACCCTCAGATTGAATTTGTTTGCAGCTATTACAGTGGTAATTTGGTCTTTAGAACACCACCTAAAATAGGGACTATAGGGATGGCAAGAGCCTTGACCAGTATCCGAAAGCCCAGGGATGACAGATGCAGGTCATCTCTGGCAAAGCATCAAGGTCTGTCAATCATGTCATCCCAGGCAGACAGATACTGGATCCCCTTAGAATGGCACCAGAAACCTATCCAGTTGTTGAAATCAATCATTTCTACTTGTACTGTGGTATAATTCTGGGTCATGGTAGGATGCTGCTCAGGGCTAGTGTCATACCCGCCTGGGCTACATAATCCGAGAGCTTCTGCATGTCTATTTTCATGTAGTCCAAGGAAGTATGTCTCAGGTCATTCACACCCACATGTACAATAACAGAGTCATATTTGTACCTGTTGTTGGGGGACCTGAGTACATGCATTATGTGGCGGATCCTAGCACCTGACAGGCAGATGACTGTTACTTTCTCCTTATTCACCCTAGTGAGTGGGACATCAGTGTGCCTCACTATCGAGTCACCTATAACTAGTGGGTATGCTGTTTTGCCTTAGGGGCTTTGGTTGAGTGGTACACTGTTTAGGAGAGTTATGTGTCTCATGATTAGTGTTGTGCTGTGGTGGTCGAGTGCATTTCTGCCTGGGAGGTTTCTGCTGCTTTGATAGATTTTTATTGAGAGCCTCTGTGAAGGTGGTTGTGTGGTTTGTGGTTTTATGTGAAGGCAGTGCTGGAGTGTGTTCTGGAGGGCTGTATGTTCCATGTGGTGTGGTGCAAGTGTTGACCTTCTCCTCTTGACCAGCTATTCCAGTCTTGGCTGAAGAGTGTGTGGCTTCTAATTTGGATATATAAGTGCACCTCTTACATGTCTGAGTGTTGGAAGGTAAGAGGAGAGGGTTGTCGATGTAATGAGGCAGTTGCTACATTGCCTCAGCATGCCCAAATTCATCAGGTTAATAGGAGAAAGCACAGGGTGCTGACCTTTAGACATGCCTGGAGCGGTGGGCATTGATAATAAGTACCGGAGCAAATCTGTATATGGACTAGACTAGTTACAGGAAAGGTGGGAAACAAATGCAAATACTGGCTTTTAAACCAGAAAGTTGGCAGGGATGGAAAAACTGTCGAAACGGCCAATAAACTACAATTTCTGGGCCAGAAACCACTCCTCTTGGGGTACATAGGCTACCTAGTGCTTACCACTCCCACTGATAAGCTAGAAGGCTTCCCTCCAACAAAGAAAGGCTTGGGGGGTTCAGAAGGTTACAAACAATCTTGTATACAGCAAATCTGTATCTGGAATAGACTTGTTACAGGAAAGGGGGAAAACAAGCGCAAACAGGCTTTTAAACCAGAAGGTTGAAAGAGATGGAAGAAACTGCCCAAAAGGCCAATAAACCACAATTTCTGGGCGAGAAACCATTCCTCTTGTGGTAGACAGGCTACCTAATGCTTACCACTCCCACTGATAAGCTAGAAGGCTTCCCTCCCACCACAGAAAGACTTGGGGAGCTCAGAAGCTTACAAACAGTCCTGGATACAGAAAATCTGTATCTGGACTAGACTAATTACAAGAAAGGGGAGAAACAAGTGCAAATGCGGGCTTTTAAATCAAAAAGTTGAGAGAGATGTAAAAACTGCCCAAATGGCCAATAAATGCAATTTCTAGGCCAGAAACCACTCCTCTTGTGGTAGACAGGCTACCTAGTGCTTACCACTCTCACTGATAAGCTAGAAGGCTTCCCTCCAACACAGAAACGCTTGGGGGATCAGGAGCTTACAAACAGTCCTGGATACAACAAATCTGTATCTGGACTAGACTAGTTACAGGAAAAGGAAGGAAACAAGTGCAAATGTCGGCTTTTAAATCAGAAAGTTGAGAGAGATGGAAAAACTGCCCGAACGAGCATTAACTACAATTTCTGGGCCAGAAACCACTCCTTATGTGGTAGATAGGTTACCTAGTGATTACCATTTCCACTGATAAGCTACCAGGCTTCCCTCCAACACATAAAGGCTTGGGGGGCTCAGAAGCTTACAAACAGTCCTGGAAACAGCAAATCTTTATCTGGACTATGCTACTTACAGGAAAGGGGGGAAACAAGTGTAAATGTGAGCTTTTAAATCAGAAAGGTGAGAGAGATGGAAAAAAATACAAAACTACCCAAATGGCCAGTAACTATCATTTCTGGGCCAGAAACAACTCCTTATGTGGTAGATTTTTTTTTAGTAAAGTGGAAAAGGAGAAAGCTGGAACAGAAGGTAATTCAAGGTTAAGAATCTAAGTGGGTTGGCCTTTTCAAATGTTCTCTCTGTATTAGGTAGAATGAACTAATGACACTAGACTGGGAGGAGTATCCCAGATCATATTTACAGTATGGGTGGGCAACTGCAAAGCCACCAAGTATAAGAACAAGACGCCAATAGGGAGGGCAGGTGGGAAACTATTACAGCTACTAGCTGTAGCCAATAAAGCTGTAGCCACTAAATGAAAGTTTTAAAAAGATAAAGGAGCAAGGAGACACTAGAGAATGCTTTTAACTGCAAACAAATCAGTTATATGATAACTGAACAGAACACAGAAACCTCAAAATAAATGCACATAAAAGCACAGATAGAGCATTCACAAATAGAAAATACAACTCTCAGTATGAAAAAGCAGTTTACAGTTTAGTAATTCAATAAAAATGGAATTACGGTAATGCACACTATTAAAGCTACTAGCTGTAGCCACTAAAAGTTTTAAACAGATAAAGGAGAAAGGAGACTCTAGAGAATGCTTTTAAGTGCAAACAAATCAGTTATATAATACCTGACTAGAACACAGAAACCTCAAAAAATGCACAGAAAAGCACAGATAGAGCACTCACAAACAGAAAATACAACTTTCAGTACAAAAAAGCAGTTTACAGTTAAGTAATTCAGTAAACATGCAACTAGAGCAATGAAACAGTATCTAGCAATGAAAAATACACTTAAAACAGTATAAAACAGTACATAAATACAGTGAAACAGTAAAAAAAGCTTTATAACAGTGCAGAATGTAGTAGGTTAGCTGTATAACACAATTATAAGCATTACAGAAGTGCAATTCGGTGAAATAAGTGTAAGAAATAACTTATTCTGCTCTTGGAATCTTAAGAAATTTCTGCTTAGTCACAGTGATGAATCGCCATCCACAGCCTGATAGATACAAGCACAGCCCTTTGCAGACAAAGGGTTTATATACCAGAAAGGATGGAAGAAACTAGAAGCTCGAATTACTACTCAGTCCTACTAGCCCCTGCTGTTACACCAATCACTTGTGCTAGAGAAGGTCAGGAAATCCTGTTACTTTCAATAATAATGAAGACAACACACTATCAGCAAAAAATGGCTGCCAGAAACACAGGAAACTCAGCAAACAAAACTACCATGCCTAGACAGCAGGCCTCTATCAAGGTTATGCTACCTGAGTAGAACACAGAAATCTCACAATAAATGCACAGAAAAGTACAGAAAGAGCACCCACAAAGAGAAAATATAAGTCTCAGTATGAAAAAGCAGTTTACAGTTTAGTAATTCAATAAAAATGCAATTACAGTAATGCACACTATTACAGCTACTAGCTGTACCCACTAAATGAAAGTTTTAAACAGATAAAGGAGCAAAGAGACTCTAGAAAATGCTATTAACTACAAATAAATCAGTTATATGTTACCTGACTAGAACACAGAAACCTCAAAAAAATGTGCAGAAAAGCACAGATAGAGCACTCACAAACAGAAAATACAACTCTCAGTATATAAAAAAGCAGTTTACACTTAAGTAATTCAGTAAACATGCAACTAGAGTAATGAAACAGTATCAATGAAAAACACAATTAAAACAGTATAAAACAGTACATAAATGCAGTGAAACAGTAAAAAAAAAGCTTTATAACAGTGCAAAATGTAGTAGGTTAACTGTATAGCACAATTATAAGTGTTACAGAAGTGCAATTCAATGAAATAGGTGTAAGAAATAACTTATTCTGCTCTTGGAATCTTAAGAAATGTCTGCTTAGTCCCAGTGATGAATCACCATCCACAGCCTGGTAATCACTTTGAAGAAAGAAAACACGGACTGACCAGGCTGAGAAGGAATACTGGCTGGCTAACAAAAAGGCTAAGAAAGGGCTTGCAATAGCAAAGACAGAGGCACTCTGTCAGCTTCTGGAAAGTAATTCATTAGATAGCACAAAGAAGCTATAACAGGTTGAAATGGAAAGACAGAAACATAAAGAAGATAGTCAGACCCTTCATAAGCAATGCCAGCAACAACCTGCAGTGCTCACCAGTCCACAGGACATCAATGGCAGATGGAAGGAGTACTTTTAACAGCTTCTGAATGAAAAAAACCTCACAGAAGCTGTGCTCCCCTGATACAGCCTACAATGAGAGAAGAGGAAGAGCCCACCAAAGGAAAAAAAAATAACAGCACTAAGGAAAACGATGTCAGGGAAATCAGCAGGCTCAGATGAGGTCACATCAGATATGATAATGATTTTGGGTGAGATATGTGAGAAATGGCTCCTGAGGATACTCACAACAGTGTGGAGAGAAGCAAGATTTCTAGATGACTGGAGTACAAGCATACTAATGCCAGTGTTCAAGAGCAAAGGGGACACTGACAACAGAGGGCAGTACAGAGGTATCAAACCTCTGTCACATTGCATGAAAGTACTGTAGAGGGTGACTGATAAATGAATACACAGAGTAGGTGAAAGAAAGACAGGAATGAGCAATTCAGATTCAGATCAGGATGCAGCACAATTGACCTGATGTTTGCAGTGAGACAGATAGTTGAGAAGAAGCCAGAAATGAGGAAAGAGCCCAACCAGGCATTTCTAGACTTGGAAAAAACATATGACAAGATCCAATGAAAGCTGATTTGGGCAGTCCTGAAGTGGTTCAAAGTTCCAGAAACATTGTTAGAATTAGTGCAAAATATGTACAAGGATGCAATGACTCAAGTCCAAGCAGTGTTTGGCCTCACAGAGAGGTTCCCTCTGAATGAGGAGGTAGAGCTAGAATCAGAGAGGCTGCAGCAAACTGGCACAGAGTGTCAGGTGTAGTACATGACTGAAGAATGCTAAAAAAGCTGAAAAGTAAGGTGTCCAAAACAGAGATGTGACCAGTACTACTGTATGGTATAGAAACATGGGCAGTAAAGGCAGAGCAGTGCCTAAGATGGGTGATACTATGTGTACTATAGGAAAGATGAAGAAATGATGACATAAGAACAAAACCCAAAGTAGCTCCAATTGCAGAGGTCAAAAAGAACTGATTACGGAGGTTTGGGCACATGTGCAGAAAAGCAGAAGACAGTCTTGTGAAGAAGGTGGATAGGCTGTGTGAGAGAAGACCTGTGACAGGCAGGCATGAGTGTCGAAGAAGATAAGACAGTGGTACTGAACAGAGAGAGATGGTGACAGCTGATACAACACCCCAACCCCATGTAGACAATGGGAAAAGGGGATTGATGATGATGATTATGATATATGTATGTATGTATAAATATATATATATATATATATATATATATATATATATACATATATATAAATATATACACACATACACACACACACACACACACACACACACACACACACATATATATGTGTGTGTGTGTGTGTGTGTGTGTGTGTGTGTGTGTGTGTATGTATACATATATATTTATGCACTCACACACTCGCACACACACATATAGATAGATAGATAGATAAATATATGTATATATAAATATATATGTATGTACGTGTGGGTGTACACATATATAGATATCAAGGCACTGCAGGAGTGTATACAGTTTATTCCTTCTGATCTTTAGTATTCATAAACACATGATGAAAGACCCGATAAGCTAACACATTCCAAAACTTCCAATGAATGAGATGATAAACCAGTATAACACACTAGAGGAAACTATTTTATAGTATAGCATAATACAGAATTCTGTAGTATAGCATAGTATAGTATAGTATGGTGGATCTAGGATGTTTGCTCAAATGAGCAAATGTCCGAATCCATAATAACCGAACACACTTTAACGAAAGTGCTTTTATCGTTAAAGCGTGTTACAAAAAAAAAACACTACATTTACATTTTAGCTAGGGGGGCTTTGCCCCCCTGTGCCCCCCACACCCCTACTTTAATATTCTCCCTCCGGGACCACACTACAGTGGGGAAAAGGGAAATTTCCCTTACCCGCACCATTGTACAGCCTCAGCAACAGGCATACTTATGCAAAAGTGCTTCTTCGGTGAAAAGCACTTTCATGTAAGTATGCCCGGCCATTTGGGTTTCGATCATTTGCTCATTCGAGCAAACGTCCTAAACCCAGTATGGTATAGTATAGTATAGTATAGTATAGTATAGTATAGTATAGTAGTATAGTGTTTTCATTATAAATTGAATTAGAGCTGCATACATTTAAAATGCTTTACATTAACAGATCAAAATGAAAGCAACCTGCATCACAAAATATCTAAACAATTTAGTCTATCCATAACAAAAATATATGAAAAATATACTAACACTACACAAAGCAAAAATCATGAAAAAACAAACTATTCAATATAAAAAAAACTGCTTAAAACATTTTTGGGAGGAAGAACATGCCCTCTTTCACCTCCCGTATGTGAGACTTTGGCTGCACACTTGCTTACTTATGTATACTACCCCCAAGATCATACTAACATAAAAAAAAAACGCAAAATGTTTTTATAAATTCATAGATAAGTACTAGTCTAGCTGCCCCTGTGGACCATTATAAATCTAGCCAGTTTCCCTTTTTGTGCTCAAATTAATCTATTCCATTTAGTTAGAGACTATATCGGGGTAATTATGTATTATCCCTAATAAGAATGACTTGGATTATCCATAGATAATGTAAGGAGTTCCATGTTGGAAATAA
Organism: Protopterus annectens; assembly: GCF_019279795.1. Lineage (NCBI taxonomy): Eukaryota > Metazoa > Chordata > Ceratodontiformes > Protopteridae > Protopterus > Protopterus annectens. The sequence continues at coordinate 27,876,580 of NC_056729.1, forward strand.
AGCATTTAGGAGCTTCCTCTGTCCATTGATAGTGCAGGGGGCAATCTTGGGGTAGATTTCCCATCCTTAGATCCAAGTTGTTCTTGAATATGGATCGGGATGAACTTTGTTTTAGGAGGATGGGGAGTCTGTTCCAGAGCAGTGGTATCCAAACCATTCTGGTAACATTACAGGAAAGGCTAGATCCCTTGACCAAGTGTTTCTGATGCCATTTGACTAGCTGATGTGCAATAAATCCATCAGTACTGGGTCAGAGGATGCCTTATATGCCAGACACAGGTCACCTTTTAGCAGTCTGTAGGATATCAAATATAGTGACAGGGCTTTGAGTTAGTCCATGAAGGAAATATTATTTGGTGTTTTATCCCTTTAGTAAGGTATCTCTGTGGGCATTCCAGTTGTTGCATGTGTCTGAACAGATACATGGCAAAAGGGAGCATTATACTCAATGGATGGCCTAATGAGGGCTGAGTAAATTGGGACAATGACATCCCTAGATCTTGACACAACATCTTTGTTTATAAGCTATGCCATATGGAAGGGCATTCTTACGACAGTGGACACATTAATCAAAAGTCACTGTCCACATAAGTTCCCAAATCCTGAACAACTGGGTCAGCTCTTAGAGGAATATTGTCAATGTGATAGTTCTCTGTGGTAGGTGATTTCCCAAAGAATACAATATTGCATTTCCTGGCATTAAGTTTCAGTCCACGATTTTGGCACCAGTAATTTATTTGGGACAAACCTTCCTGTAGAATAGCTAAGTCATATGGGGATCCAATGACGGCTCCTAGCCTGCAGTCATCTGCAAACTTAGTCAGCTAGAGCCCTTTGGTATTGGCTTTTAATTCACAAACGTAGATGCCAAACAGAAAAGGTTCCCAACACAACTCTGGGGGACTCCACTGGTGGCTGGTCTCTTTGTGGAAGTAACTTTCCCTATTTGATTTCCTATGTCTTATCAGTGAGCCAGTTGCCAATCCAATGGGTAACATAAGGGTTTATTTCCAGTTTATTTAGCTTTTCTATTTTGCTTGAGTGATGAATTGTGTCAAAAGCTTTGGCCAGATCGAGGTATGAAGTATGTACCATTTTGTCTAAATCCTTTGCTTTGGTTATCTTTTCAAAAAAAGTTCACCAGGTTGACTAAGCATAACCTGTCTTTGACAAATCCAAACTGAGACTGGTCCAGTGTTTGGAGGTTCCCCGTCTCCTGATTGAGGAAGTCACTAAACAGTAAAAGTATCTTAGAAATGTACCTTGAGCAAAATGAAACAGGGTAAATTAAAATTGCACAACGTGGAATCAGAAAGCAAAATGACAACCCAGCACAGCATATAATATAGTACAATAAATAATGGGCAAAATGTACATTGTTACCCTATTGAAAAACGATCATTCTAGAACAGCATATTTATGTACAGATATTGCATGGTAAAAAACAAGTCTGCTTCACAGCAACATGTTAAATTCCCATGAACACTGCAAAAAAGGCAAATGCTCACCATCTTTTTCACACTTGCTAAATGAGGCTTTGCTTTTGGCAAGAATAAAATACATAAGAAAGTAATAAAATGGACAACAAACTGCTGTGGCAGCTACAAGGACTTGCCATTTAGCTTAAAGGGGGAAAAGATGAAACTGTGTGTGTGTGTGTGTGTGTGTGTGTGTGTGTGTGTGTGTGTGTGTGTGTGTGTGTGTGTGTGTGTGTGTGTGTGTGTGTGTGTGTGTGTGTGTGTGTGTGTGTGTGTGTGTGTGTGTGTGTGTGTGTGTGTGTGTGTGTGTGTGATGGAGAGAGAGAAAGAGGCAAAGAGAACAAGTGAGTGAATTTATATCTCTCAGCTGCCCAGACTTTTGCAGAATGTCCAGATTTTTTGCCTCATATTTCCAGTCTGTTCTTGAACCGCGGTGGTGGTGCTGCGGTAGCATTGTCGCCTCACAGTAAGATGCTGTCTGGTTCGATTCTCAGCTAGAGCTTCTTCTGCATGGAGACATGTGTGAATGGGCGTACCTTCGTTGAAGGTTGTGCGTCAGGGCTGGTAACTCGGTACGTAAAAATCAACTACCAATCATTAGCGGACCGGAGTTCCGCTGTGGCGACCCCTAACCGGGAAACGCCGAAAGACACAACAACATTTCCAGCCTGTTCTTCATAAAGTTAGCTTTTTTCTTGCAAATCATTGAAGATTTAAAGTCCATAAATAATACTAAATAAAGACAGACATTTCATTTTCAAACTTCATATCCTTCAAAATAATACATAATAATGGAAAGCTTGTTATTCTAGCAACTTTTTAAGTTTACAGGAGCAATATTTAAAATATGTCCCTAATCTCCCCCCCATTGTTTCTGCCTTTGTCCTGATTTCTTGTGCTGAGAAGTTGAAAGGCATAAGTGAATGACATTGACAAAAATCCCTTCCCTCAGATCTTCTTTGCTCAAGATTTCTGAACAAAGCCAGTAATAATGGGGAAAAAGGCAAATTAAAATCTAACCCTAATCCACTTAATAAGTACAGAAAAAATGAGAAGTATTTAATGCTAATGTTTGTGTTTTATGGCTGTAATCCTTGGTGATTTACCACAAAATCAAATGTTTTTGGAGGAAAAAGCAAACATATGAGGACAAATCCAGGATGTTCTGCAAAATGAGGGACAGTTTAAAGGTATGGGGTCAGTTGCAATGTCTTGCACTGCATGCTTTTTTTTTCATTCATTTGATAAGTATGAGACATCTGAGAAGTTTGTAATAAGTGTCAACATCATTTTATCCACCATTCCCAGGGACTGTGAGGTGTAAACATGACAATGCATGCAAAATATAAGAAGTTTCTAACATTAAGGCCCTGCAGAAATACAAGCCTACGTCTTCTAAAGAATTGTTAATGTAGATATACAATATACAGAAATTTAGGAAGGGTAGCTTTTTTGTATCTTACAATAATGTGAGTCTGTCTGTGCCGCTATATGTGTTTGTGTGTGTGTGTGTGTGTGTGTGTGTGTGTGTGTGTGTGTGTGTGTGTGTGTGTGTGTGTGTGTGTGTGTGTGTGTGTGTGTGTGTGTGTGTGTGTGTGTGTGTGTGTGTGTGTGGACATTAAATACTTAACATAAATTATATTTTGGATGTAAAATACTTTAACAACAATTATATATGCTACAGCAACTTTGAAATATTCAGTGGAGGAACTATTCTACATCACAAATACAAAAAATAATTATATTAATAAAAGAACAAATATGACATAATTTAACAGACAGACCCTTATCTGAACACAATAATGTTCACTAGAGTGAGTGTTACAATAATGTTCACTAGAGTGAGTGTTAAAGGGGAAAATCACTGCCGTTTCCCATCAAGGAGGGGCCCTCTGCCTATGGAGTTAGTTTTCACAACTCTCCTGGGTCATCTATTATTTCACCAATAATGCTCACCCTGTCACACGCTATTGCTTGTTCATAGTACAGGGCTTATGATTTATTTATTTATTTTAATTTGGTACATTTTCCATGTCCACTACATCATGAGATGTACCGCAGATTTAACTATTCACTTGATGAGTCAAGTCCCTCTGAATGACAAAATCTTAAGTCTACCTATCTATGAATCTAATTGTGTGACTGGGAAGAGGAACAGAGAAGCCAAGGTCATCATATTGTGCCCAGTTGAGATAGCTCCAAGAAACTCTACCCTCCCCCCATGCTGGTGTAACTCCTTAAAGGTTACAGTGGATATAAAAAGTGTACACACTTCTGTTAAAATGCCAGCTTTTTGTGATATAAAAAAATGAGATTACAATAAATAATTTCAAAACTTTTCCCACCTTTAATGTGACCTATAACCTGTACAATTCAATTGAAAAACAAACATCTGTTTGGGGGAAAAATATAAAAAATAAAAAACGCACAATAAGCTGGTTGCATAAGTGTTCACACCCTTAAACTAATACTTTGTTGAAGCACCTTTTGATTTAATTGCAGCATTCAGTCTTCTTGGGTACACACCTGCCATCAATTAAAGAGACTCTGATTAACCCCAAATAAAGTTCTGCTGTACTAGTAGGATTTTCCTAACATTTACTCAGTTACCTGCTACAACAAAAGCCATGGTTCACAGAGAGCTTACAAAGCATCAAAGGGATCTCCACAAAAAAAATTTCAAAAACTGATAAAATCCAAACAACGAAGACAAACCACACTGGCAACTGTTTTTATAAATTAGCGCTTTCGTTTACTGGCAAATTGTAAACTTCTTCAGATAAAACAACCATCTTAGTACATTCCTTAAATAGTACAATATATTCTGATGTCATAAATTGCATAATTAATTAATTGCTTAATTAAACAGCAAATTTTAAAGAGAACATACCCATATAAGACCACAGTTTTAAATATTTACTGCATTATATTAGCAAATATTATTAATAAAGAAGATGACATATTAAAATAAGACATACAAATCAATGTATACATATATTAATAGTGTAGAACATAATAATAATTATAACTACCTACACAATGCTTTCAATTTCAACAAGCTTTTTATAGAAATCATTTCATTCAGCCCCGGTGGTGAATTTGCATCAAGCTTAAGCTGCCATAGAATTTCTTTTTCTTCCAATTTAAGGCTAGATGGACCCCCCCGTCCAGTGTCATAAACACAATCAATGATGACAAATTGAAAATGATGACCAGGATTTTGTATAACATGTCTAGCCAAAGCATTACAAGAGTTCTGCTTATTAATGGCATAAATATGTTCGTGCACCCGGTGTTTGAAACATCTATCAGTTTTGCCCACATAAAATGATATACATAGGGCACATATTCCTAAATAAATAACCCCTTTAGAGTTACAGTTGAATTTGTTATTAATGTAAATCCTGTGTTTCCGTATTATAATAGAACTAACAGTCTTGATATATTTGCACCAGGAACAACATTCACACTTATACATTCCACACCTTTGGCTGTGCGAAGTTTATTGACACTAAGTTGCAAAGAGTTTTGAAAAGTGAACATCAAGTTTGCAAAGATTCATGGGCTTTTTTGAAAGCCATTAATAGGATACCATTTGATAGTAGTAACAACTTTCTAACCATTGATGTCTGTGATCTGTATACATCTATACCCCACAACATTGGATGTGATTGGGTTAGAGACTTCCTAATTCATAAACAAATTGATTATCAGGAAATAGAGAATATCATATACTTGTTGGGTGTGGTATTGAAAAATAATTATTTCCTTTTCAATAATAAGATTTATTTGCAGAAATCTGGAGTGGCAATGGGTTCACCGTGTGGGGCTACTTTTGCCAACGTGGTAATGGCCTTTTGGGAGAACCAATTTTTATTCACGGACCCTGTTTTCATTCAAAATGCAGTCTGGTATACCAGATATTTGGATGATATTTTCATCTTATGGGGGGGGGGTGATAAAATTTCAGCTAGGTCTCTAATTGAATCTGTTGGAAATAAGACCAGTTTTCTAAGATTCACTTGGGAATTCAGTTATGAGAATATTTCTTTTCTGGATGTCTCTTTGAGGAAGGATTTGTGTTCTAAATATATAAAATCTAGAATATTTAGGAAATCAACATATTCAAATTCCTTCCTTCATTTCTCGAGTTGCCAACCTTACCATCAAAAGAGGGGTATAGTAAAGGGGCAACTCGTACGGGCATCCAGAATGACCAGTTTGGATTCTGAATTTCATGAAGAATGTGAAATCTTGAAGGGGATGTTCAGTAAAAGAAATTACCCAGAGAATTTATTGAATGGGTTGATACAGGAAGTCACCAGAAAAAGGCATAATGGTGATTTTTCCCCCCTTTTATCTATTAATAAATCAAATCCCAGTGTAGAACCTAATATAGACCAACATGTAGGGTTTGATTTGAGTATTTTAAGTACAACCCACGAGGAAGAAATAACTGAGCCTGAAAGTTTACTTTCTAATTTTATTACCACCTTCTTTCAGGATGTGGGAAGTTTGAAACACATTCTTAAGAAAAACTGGTCTTTCTTACTTAATGATGTTGATTTTAATAAAATTATTGCACCGGAACCAAAATTCACCTACAGACGTGGTTTGAATTTGAAGGAGATTCTAGAACAAGGAAGTACATACATTTATAAACCACATTGTGGAATGTATAAGTGTGAATGTTGTTCCTGGTGCAAATATATCAAGACTGTTAGTTCTATTATAATACGGAAACACAGGATTTACATTAATAACAAATTCAACTGTAACTCTAAAGGGGTTATTTATTTAGGAATATGTGCCCTATGTACATCATTTTATGTGGGCAAAACTGATAGATGTTTCAAACACCGGGTGCACGAACATATTTATGCCATTAATAAGCAGAACTCTTGTAATGCTTTGGCTAGACATGTTATACAAAATCCTGGTCATAATTTTCAATTTGTCATCATTGATTGTGTTTATGACACTGGACGGGGGGGTCCATCTAGCCTTAAATTGGAAGAAAAAGAAATTCTATGGCAGCTTAAGCTTGATGCAAATTCACCACCGGGGCTGAATGAAATGATTTCTATAAAAAGCTTGTTGAAATTGAAAGCATTGTGTAGGTAGTTATTATTATTATTATGTTCTACACTATTAATATATGTATACATTGATTTGTATGTCTTATTTTAATATGTCATCTTCTTTATTAATAATATTTGCTAATATAATGCAGTAAATATTTAAAACTGTGGTCTTATATGGGTATGTTCTCTTTAAAATTTGCTGTTTAATTAAGCAATTAATTAATTATGCAATTTATGACATCAGAATATATTGTACTATTTCAGGAATGTACTAAGATGGTTGTTTTATCTGAAGAAGTTTACAATTTGCCAGTAAACGAAAGCGCTAATTTATAAAAACAGTTGCCAGTGTGGTTTGTCTTCGTTGTTTGGATTTTATCAAAGGGATCTCATTGTTGAAAGGCATCAGTCAGGAGAAGGGTACAAAAAATTTCCACAGCATTGGATATAGCATGGAAAACAGTGAAGACAATCATTAAAAAGTGGAGAAAATATGGGGCAACAGTGACATTGCAAAGAACTGGACATCCCTCCAAAAGTGATGAAAAGACAAGACAAAACTGGTCAGGGAGGCTGCCAAGAGACCTACAGCAACACTGAAGGAGCTGCAGGAATTTCTGGTAAGTACTGGCTGCGTACTACATGTGACAATAAATTCCCATATGCCCCAAATGTCTGGACTATGGGGTAGGGTTGCAAGACAGAAGCATTTTCTTGCACAGAAAAACATCCAGGCCTGGCTAAAATGTGCAAAACAATACATCGTCTCCCAAAAGCATGTGGGAAAAAGTGGTATGGTCTGATGAGACCAAGTTTGAATTTTTTGGCGACAATTCCAACAGGTACGTTTGGCACAAAAAACAACACTTCGCATCACCAAAAGAACACTATCCCAACGGTGAAGCATGGTGATGGCAGTATCATGCTTTGGGGTTGCTTTTCTTCAGCTGGAACTGGGGCTTTAGTTAAGTTGGAGGGAATTATGAACAGTTCCAAATACCAGTCACTTTTATCCCAAAACCTTCAGGCGTTTGCTAGAAAGCTGAAGATGAACAGGAATTTCACCTTTCAAAACAACAATGACCCCAAGCATACATCCAAATCAACAAAAGAATGGCTTCACCAGAAGAAAATTACAATTTTGGAATGGCCCAACCAGAGTCCAGACCTAAATCCAATAGAAAATATGTGGGGTGACCTGAAGAAGGCTGTGCACAAGAGATACCCTCGCAACCTGACAGATTTAGAGTGCTTTTGCAAAGAAGAGTGGGCAAATATTGCCAAGTCAAGATGTGCCACGCTGATAGACTCCTACTCAAGAAGACTGAATTCTGTAATTAAATTAAAAGCTGCTTTAACAAAGTATTACTTTAAGGGTGTTCACACTTATGCAACCAGCTTATTGTAGGGTTTTTTTTATTTTTTATACTATTTCTCCTAACACATTTGTTTTTCAATTGAATTGTACAGGTTATAGGTCACATTAAAGGTGGGAAAAGTCTCATTTTTTATATATGTATACTTTTTATATCCACTGTACTCCCTGCAGTTGAGTGAGGTCCAGAAGTTCCCTCCCCAATAAGTGTCAGTGCTAGCACAAACCATCTCACATGCCTGGCAATGACCTTTGTTCTGTACTCCAGTCCCCACCATACTTAAAAAATGATTCACCCATCCAACACCTCTCTCTAGCCCTCCCCCAAAGACTGGTGAGCAGACAAAGCCTCATATTTCTTGTCTTCCGCCATGCCATTCCCAACAGGCACACTAGCTGATATTCAAACTTCAGCCACCTGTGTTGTAGCCAGTACTTTATTCTTCTATGCCAACAGAGCTGAGACTCCACAGCTTATAGTTATTTGTTCTGGTCACTAAAGGTCAAGTTACAGTTACTTCAGGAATAATAGTCTGAATTGCCATTTGCTTGTGTTTCATGGCTTGCTACCAGTATATAAAAGCCTTCATTAACTAGGGAGCATCATATGTCAGACGTATGCTCCCACACAAGCACAGGGCATAAAGATGACATATGTATGCTCCCAACTCAGAAATGAAGTGAAATAGTGAAAGTAGTCCCACACAACAGTCAAGGTTGGTTAAAAATTTAATAAAAGGTTTTCCAACACAATATCCTAATCAACCCTTAAAGAGTAAAATACCAAAAATTGTTAACAGCAACCTTTCCCCCTGATCTTAATGATTGTCTCCCTCAAACATGTGTTAAAGGAAAGAGCAGCCTTAGTATGAAAATGTTTTGTATGTTTTATTAAGATAAACATCTTTAAATATGTTTAAATATTTTTATCTTCATTTTCTATTTTGTAATTTTGATTATGTTTTTATGATAGTTAACCTTAAATATCCTAATTGTTAAGGTACAAGGATAACAATTTTTGGTATTTTACTCTTTAACGGTTGATTAGGTGATTGATTTATGATGTGTATTAAATGAAGAATATAAATTGAATTAGATCTGGAAATAAGTTATCTGATGAAGTCTCTCCATGTACAGGATGAAAGCGCTTAGATATTGTGTTGGAAAACATTTTATTAAATTTTTAACCAACCTCAACTGTTGTGTGGGACTACTTGCACTATTTCATAGTTTGTTGTGGACTTGATTTTGTCAGAATTAAAATGCCACAGGAGAACCAGAACCCCTGGTAGAAAGTAGGACGTTCATACAGAAAGGAAAGTAAGGAGAGGAACTTCTCAGCTAGTATGAAATCACCACCCATGCAAAACGAAGAGAAAATGGGGTAGGAGGGAGAAAGTGAATACTGCAAAAGTGAAAAGGACAGCTACTGTTATGGTAAGAGTTTACACAACTGTGATTTGGAGATTTGTAGACTGGTTAAGGTGTTTACCTCACAGTCACAAGGTATAGGGTTTTATTCTCACCTTTGAAAGTGAAATTGGCTAAGCTTAAACTGGCCAGCAAGGGCAGTTAGCCTAGTACTTACTTACCTATGAACTGTAATATGTCCTTCCATATCACTGTTGCAGTATTCATTACCTCTGGAGGAGTACAAAAGCTATACTGAAGGCAGGGTGAAAGACAGTAAGGAGGAGCCCTCCACAAACCTGTGCATTATAGCCTTGGCAAAACCTGCCTGGCCCTGGAAATGACATACAATTTGTAATGCCTTGGGAAAGTGTGGACGCAAGACCAGGTAGCAGCTTCAAAGATGGAGATGGTGTCTGAACTTTTGAAGAAAGCCCTTAAGGAAGCTACTGCTCTAGTGAAATGAGCCCTCATGAAAGCAAATAACTGTTTACCATGAAAAGAATAACAAAAGGAAATGACATGGAAATCCAGGAGGAGATGGTTTTCCTTACATACAGCTAAACCCAATGTCTTGCTATAAAAAGAAACAAAAAGCTGATCAGATTTACAGAAAGCCTTTGTTTTGTCTAGATAATATCTGAGCTATCTATGCAAATCCAAGGTATGAAGAACCTTCTGTCTAGTAAATTGCAGAGAACAGAAAAAGAAGTGTGCTGGAAAGACTGATTAAGTGACAACTCATTAACTTCCTTGGGCATAAAAGAAGGATTTGTATGGAAAGACACCCTGTCTCTATGAAAAACAAAAAAGAACGGACTGACATCAAGGCCTGTACTTCAGATATCCTTCTGGAAGAGGTTAAAGCAAGCAGTAAAACAGTCTTCCAGGTGAAAAGTAACAAGAAGAAAAGGCAGCTTTTCAAGAACAAAATTAAGATACCAAGAAGGGGGAATGGGCTTTCTTGGAGTGGGATAATATGAAGGACACCTTTATGAAACTGCTTGACCGCAAACTTAAGACACCAAAGAAGGAATAAGTGACAGATAGGCCAAAATGGCTGACAAGTGGGCTTTCACTGAGGAATATACCAAGCCAGCATGCACTAGTTCACACAGATAGGAAAGAACAAAAGGACCTCTACTAAAAAGGGATCCTGGTGATGTTTGAGACACCAAACAGAAAATCTCTTTAATTTTGACATATATGATTTTCTAGTATTGGGTTTCTGGGCCTCCTGCAGGACCCTAAGCACGTCATCAGAAACCTGGTGTCAGAAAGGAACTAAAACCCTATCACCCAAAGCATTAATTGAAGAGTGGACAGATGAGAGTGAAGGAGGGAGAGTTCCTCTATCCTATGTGAGAAGATCCATGCAGTGAGATAACTTGTGATGATTGCCCCTGGCCACATGGAATAAGAAAGTGATCCACTGTTGCCTAAGCCAAAAAGAGGTCACAAACAAGATTTCTGGAGAGTCCTGAATTTTGTGAAGGACCTTTGGAAGAACAGGAAGGGGAGGAATACGAGGAAAGTTATAAAGGAACATTCCCTTCCAATAGAAAGACGCGGCATCCATGTTCCAAACCAAAGGACTTGAGACTCTGGAACAAAACTGACAGAGTTGCCTTTTCAGATGTGAGGCAAAGAGATCTATTTGAGGAATAACCTGCTGATGAACTATATACAAAAGCACATCCCTGTGAAGCATCCACTCATGAGGCTGAGTGTTGGACATGCTGAGAAAATCTTCCACAAGATTGTGTTCTGAGGGTATATAAACTGCCTGTAGGGTGACCCGCAGATTGATGGCTATTTCCCATGCTTGAAGGGCTAACCTGCAGAGAAGGTTATTCCTTGTGTCCCCCTGTTTGTTGATGTACCACATGACTGTGGTGTTGTCTGTGCAAACCTTCAAGGGACCCAAGACCTAGAGTCCATGGAGAGCTTGAAGGGCCAGAATAAAATCCTGCATTTCCTTGATGTTGATGTGATCCACCCTTTGCTGAGGTAACCAAAGGCCCTACGCCTTCAGGGTGGCTGAAGCGGTTCCCCATCCCAGCTCTGATGCATCCCTGAAGAGTTCCTGAAATGGCTGAGGAGGGACAAAAGGAACACTTGGATTGCGAAATAGCTGCTGAATCCACCAATGAAATTCCAGTTTGAGTCAAGGGAGCAGAGGAACCAGATTGTCCAGCAAGTGGAGGTACTGAAGCCACACTGATTTCAGGTACCACTAAAACTTCCGCATATGAAGTCTGACCCAGGGGAGCATGGGGATGGTGGAGACCATAAACCCTAGAGACCTGATAAAGTCTCTGGCTGAAAGAGAGGACAGAGGAAGCAGGGACAGAAAATAATTTGTGAGGAACAGAACCTTAGAGACAGGAAGAGATCCCAGCATTGAAACACTTTGGCACCTGCAGTCTTGGAAAACATGATCCTGAGATGGAGTCATCATTGACTTTTGAAGGTTGATGGTGAACCCCAGGCTGTGCAAAAGAAACTGGGTAAAATGAAGATCCTGCACCAGCTTATATTGGGACGGGGCCTGAAGTAAGAGGTCATCCAGATAAAGAAATATTTGAATGCCTTGAAGCCTGCAAAAGGTGACAACATGAGCTAGACATCTGGTGGACAACCTTGATGCTGTTGAAATTCCAAAGAGCAAAGGAGAAAACTGAAAATAAGAAGAAGAAACAGAGAAGCACAAATATTTCCTGAATAGAGGGTGGGTAGGAATGTGAAGGTAACTGTCCATCAAATTCAAGGAAACCAGAAAGGCCTGGGGAAGCAATAAAGGAAACAGAGTCAGAACAGACAGCATTCAGAAGGAAGGCACTATGAGAATGATGCTCAAAAAGGATAGATCCAGGGCTGGTCTCCAAGATCTCTCTTTCCTGGGGCCAGAAAAATTCTGGAATAAAAAACAAACTTCTCCCTGTCTGTAGAACCAATTTAAAATTTCCCTGGTCCAGCAGTCCCTGCAATACCCTTGGGAAATAAGGAAGTTCTTTTGCAGGGGGTGGAGAAATACCAGAAAAGGACAGAAGGGTCTTCCAGGTTATAAAGTGACCCTGCCAGACAATGTAGAGAACCCAGGTGTCTGTGGTATTCAGCTGCCAAGCTGGGAGACAAAGAGCCTGAGGGACAAGGGAACCTGGCTGAGAGAAAGGGAAGGCAGGCAGCCAGATGGCTGCAGATTTGTTAGGAAAGGACTGCTTCTGGGACTTGGGCATTTGAGTGGGCTTATCTGACAAAACACATCTAGGAGCCTTTTTACTTTTGGAAGACTGTCTTGGCAGTCTACACAAAATAGCAATCTTACTACAATCTTTGAAACTTGATCTTTGGAAACGACGATCCTTTGAAACTTGGAAATAACTGAGGCAAAAATCTGCTTCAAATCTTTCATGACCTTACCTTGATCATGTAAGGTCTTGAAGAGGTCAGCCACAGTGGTACCAAACAAATTCTGGTTATCCAAGGGAGCATCCACAAGCTTTGCTTTGATTTAATCTGGCAAGGCTTGAAAACAAAGCCAGGAATAGCACCTCATCACTGAGCCAGAAGCAGAAGCCCTAGAAGATGCATCAACTGCATTGTAGCTGCATTCAGTAGAGAGATGGGTGACCTGGGAAGAGGAACTGAGAAGGAGAGAGCTGAGGTCTTACCCTCAGAGTCAGACATATCAGAAATAATCTTCCCAATCTAAGAAAGAAGAGAACCTTGTCATATGACTATTAATTGATAGCCCTGAAGGCTAAAGTAGCCGAAGTATAAACCTTCTTACCAATTCTCTCCATGGCTCTACTGTCCTTATCTGAAGGAAGAAGTTTGGAAGAAGGCAGCAGCCTAGAGGCTTATCAGTAGATACAGAAATCACTGTAGGATATGAGGAAGAGCATTTGTACAAGAACTTTCAGGTATTCTGCACCTTATAGAACCTATCAGGTTTCTTAGAAGCTGGAAGTTGAGAATCCAGAGTGAGAGGAGCAGCAGAAAAGGTATCTAATAGAGCAGCCAACACAGGAGGGACAGCTGAAGGTTTAGGGCAGGCCATTTGTAACAATTCATAATACCTTTTCTGTGCATCCAATACTTGAGAGCAATCCCATTTGAAATGCTCCATCATAAGCAGGACCATGTCATCAAAGGAAAGCTCCTGCAAAGGAGAATCAGGACTGAAAGATTCCTCCTTCTCAAAAACATATTCTAAAGGTGAAGGTAATTGAGAGGAATAGGCTAAGAAATCAGCCTCAGAGTCAGAATCATTGTCTGAAGACTCCAGGTCCCTAGCCCTCTTAGGGATAGAGGACCAAGGAAGTGCAGGAACTGCAACTGAAACCCCTGAGGAGGCTTCAGTCCCAGGAAGGTATTGAAGAAACCTTGAGTAAAGTCCTGCCATTCCCTTTGTGGATCCCTGGGGGCTTATACCACATGCTTAGTCTTCTGCCTTTTCTTCACCGAGATGTGTGCTCTGACAAAACAAGGAGGTTTGGACCCCTGTCTGGATTTGATTAAGGTACCCTGCATCTCTTCCCTAACTAGAGTCCGAAGAAATAATAATTTGTGGATCCCCCTCAATGTACATGGTGGATATTTGCAAGGCCTCTGAGAATGTGTGAGAAGCAGGCTCATGGCTGACCTCCGAGAGGATCACACCCGAAGAAATTGATGGCAACACCATACTATCCTCTGGGTTCTCACTCACCTCAAGAGAGACATTCAATGGAGGCTGGACAGCAGCAGACTCGGGCTAGATATCTTGGCCTTCTTTTTGAGCACTGACTGTACCTCAGTCGAGCAGATTCTGCCATGTACTTTGGGTGAAAACTTGAGATAATGGTTCTCAAGGTAAATGGAAAGTGAAGAAAGGTGGCTAAGCAAAGTCATGGGTACAAAAGACTGACAGATGGAACACCAAGTGTGGTTGAGAGACATACCTAAACAAAGCAGATACCTATTGTGGTAACATTTATGGGGAATCTGCCTCCCACACTGACATTTCCCATTCCTGGATGACACGTAACCAACTGAACAATGTGAGAAAAAAAGAAAGAACCCCAAAGGGGTACTTATTTGAAAGACATATAACCAGCCAAGTGAAGGGCGTTCAGAGTGAATTTCAGTAACTGCTTTCTGATTGTCAGCAACAAAGTTCTAATGTTAAGAGCATACATACATCACCTTTATGCCTTACGCTTGCACAGGGAGCATATGTCTGATGTATGGTGCTCCCTAGGTAATACAGGCTTTGGTATACTGGTCAGGCATTGGGCTATACCTGGCAGGAGATCCCAGAGGTTATGAATACTGCAACAGTGATGTGGAAGAACATATACGAGACAAGTGCTACGTTGTCTCTCAGTAATTCCTCTTACTCTGAGCTACAGTGACTTAAGAGTAAGGATAGTAAAGTTATGGGGTGTGGAGGCAAATTCTACTATATGTGAGGTGTGCTAAAATGATTGTTTTTTTTTTTTTTTTTGTGGTATACTTGCTTATTAAGTGCTTCTTCACATTCATGTACTATAATAATGTATGCATTCCTGTTGTCTTTAAGGAGCACTTGTAACTGAACTACTGTGGTGTAAGCTTGAGTGAAGTGCTCGGATATAGTGAATCCACTTAGCATAGTATAGTATAGTATAGTATAGTATAGTATAGTATAGCACAGTATAGTACAGAATAGTACATTATAGTATCTGTCTTTAATTTCTCTAAATCTTTTGGGTTTCTAATACCATGACGGGAATGGACCCTATTCCTAAGTCAAAGTATGATTAAAGTTCATGAAACTAGTATTGTTTCAATCTTTGATGTCAGCCAGAAGTGCTCTTTGCAGCACCCGTAATGTTCCCAGTAATGACTCCTTCTGCAATTCATATGGATTTAAATATATTGGTAACATATTTAAATACGATTGTAGATTCTTTTTTATAAGACTCGTGGTTCCTACTACTACTCTAACTATCTGCGTATGTATCTTCCACATAGCTCTCATTTCTGCCTGCAAATCCTGATATTTTATGACTTTGTGTCTCTCTGTACACAAGACACTGTAGTCACTGGGTGTGGTGATTTCAATGATCAGTGCTACTTTTGCCTTCTTTTCATGGACCACTGTATCTGGTTTTCTTATATCTATCTTTTGAACTGTTGGTAATGGGTAATCCCATGTGATGTAAACTTCATCATTTTCTATGATGCTTTGTGGCTCATGCTTCCAGTGTTTTTCAGCTACTACAGTCCTTCTGCCATTAGTATATCACAACCAATAACAAGGTCTGCGACTTTTCCAGTTCTGTTTTACAAAACCAACATTTCTCTGTTTGTCCCAGATGTTCAAGGGACTTTGTAAACCAACGTGTACATAACCCAATATCTTGGGCTGCCATTATATTAACCTTTCATCTTTTGGTTTCAGTTCGCCTCTCTTTACCCATTCCTGCATTCAGTCCTGATCAACATGAGGTTCCTCCAGGAGTTTTCTATACTTACAACTATATTTATGCATTTTCTACATTTCTTGCCTTCTCATCTAATCCTTCAGACATTATATTCTTTCTCTTGTTTTTTGGCACATTCAGTTGCTGCCTGATTTTTATCTACTGGTTTATTTCCATTCCTGCTTGATGCCAATATGCTTCTCCTAGACTAAGAAGGAAAGTCATCTTAGAGTTACTCTCCTCATGTTTCAAAACTTTCACTATATTTGGGTCTTGTGAAGTCAGCAGATATGTATGCAGTCCCACAATTGCAGATCGATACATGTAATCAGTTTCAAGTAGGCCCATACCTCCTAGGGAATGGGGAATATATAATCTTGGTATGCACTGATGTTTATAAATCATTTGATGAGTATAAAGGATCCTTCCTGTTTTCCTGTCTACTCTATCCAAAACCTTTTGGGGTCAGTCAATCACTCCAAAGCTGTAAGTTATGACAATAACAGCGAATTGGATTTTAGCTTGAATTTTGTTCCTATATATCAATGCTGTTTTCCGGATTAATTTAAGTCTTCTAAAATATTCCTTACCAAGTTTTATTCACATATTCACATTTGTTCATGTTTTGTTGTTCATCCTTCATCAGTTCCCAAATATTTATACACTCCCTCTTGCTCAAGTTCTTTTATATTACATTTTTGTCCCAAACTGATGTTTTCTTGGTGCTGCAGCTTTCCTGCTTTAGAGGTTGCTTTTGTACATTTATCAAGACCAAATGACATTCTTATATCATCTGAAAATGTTTTGACTACTTGCAGTTGTGCTTTTAGTTCCTCAACTGATGAGCTATACACTCTAAATCATCGACAAAGAGAAGATGAGAAGTTCTTAGGTTCATAGATTAGTACTAGGCTAACTGCCCTTGTGGGCCATTTTAAGCCTAGCCAATTACCCCATGTGAGACATCAAACCTTGTGCCTTGTCTCTGTAAGATAAGTTCCTTAAACATTATGCCAACCTCCCACTGCAAACCTAAATACATGCTTCAACATAGGTTCTTAGATTAGTGCTAGGCTAATTGTTATTTATTATTGCTAAACCAAGTCCAGTCTGACTGGTCACACAGTATGTGCTGCCTTAACCTAATGCTCTCATACATTTTTCTTCTATTTTTCTTTCAGTAATCCAAACCACCTATCAGGTCAAGCAGATCTCTGCCCTCCATAACAATCAGTGGAAATTTAAAACCTCTCTCTTGAGCACTGTGCACCCACAAACACTGTCCTGCAACTAAAGAGACTAAACATCAATGTAGGTGCTTAACTTCCAAGTGTCTACACAGTAAAATGCCTTAACTGCACTAACTTAAACAAATGTTAGTGAGTGTATTAGTACATTCTGCTGTATAGTTCCTTAATAAAACTACTGTACTGATGAGTACATCACCATGAAGAAACAGCTGCATAATACTCTCCAGTTAGTGCCCCCCCCCCAAACTAAAGATTATTTTCTTTTGAGAAAAACTAAAATCTATAAAATAGCATTTCATTACCTCTCCTGTTCCATCTGTAACTAATCCCAGCTTTAATTTGATATCCTTTTAAGAATTTCAGGGTAAACTTCAAAAACACTTCCAAAGACTTGGAGTCAGACTAACAATAACTATAAAAGAACTCAGACATTTAAAGGTTAATTGGCTCCGATTTCTACTTATTGTGACTAAAGCTCAAGATCTCATCTTATACATTGTCTCCTTTGGAACGGCTCTTTCTCTGCCTCAGGTGTAGCCCCGCTCCATTCGCCCTCACTATGCTCGGGCTCACTTCTTTCCCCTCCCACCCCCATGGCCACCCCCCATATCATTTCCTTTATACTTCTTCACCATTTCCCTACTATAATCAACCCCCTCCCCTTCCTGTTCCCAAATTATCTCTCCTTCACTTACAAAACCTATCTACCACATCTTCATCTATCGCACCACACTCTTTCAATTAATTACACATAATCTAGCTTACCCATACTTCCTCCTTTAACTTTAACTTTCTTACTGGTCCATACCACCTTTTATTAAATTTTTTTCTCCCAGTAATCACCATGCATACACCACTCCTCTCCACTGCAATATTGCTGTCACTATGTCTCCTCCATGCTCTAACATCCTCACCAACAGTATTAACCCCTTATCATTATACCCCAACCCATACACACAACTATAATTTCTCCTATACCCAACAACCAATACTCCTATCTGCATCCATCCTCCCCATGAATGTGCAACTCCACAAAATAAAAATCTCCCCCTCCCAGTCCATAATATCTGAAAATACATCAAAATACACTAAATACTACCTAATTGCTATCAAACCTAACTACTATCCTATTTCACTACTCCCATCAGGTGATATCCACCCTAACCCAGGACCCAGTCCTAACTCTACCACTCCACACAATACCTCATCAACCACAAGTAATTTACCAAAAAAAAAAAAAAACAAAAAAAAAAACCAAACATATGTCTTCTTACTCTATAAACACTCGAAGCATACTTAATAAAGTTAGTCAACTTCATGCTTGGATATCTGCTCAAAACCCAGACATTATTTTTCTTACAGAAACATGGCTTAAACCACAAAACCTAGACAAAGACATACTCCCTCCTGGATATAATACGCCTCAATCAAACTAATAAAAAAGGAGGAGGGATTGCAATTGTATATTCCAACAACCTCACTTTTACATACCCAAAGCTGTCTATACATTCCTTTTCTTCCACAGAATTACTGGTAGCAAACCTTGAGTTCAATGACTATACTACTATTACTGTCGTATCTATCTACATTCCACCAGGGGATAACATTCCCTTATTGGAAAGCATTCCCTCCTACCTCTCCCAAAACATCCCTAATGAAATCATCCTCCTTCAGGATGTGAACATAAATTGGGAAACACTTACCAGTCCTAACTCAACATACCA
Organism: Protopterus annectens; assembly: GCF_019279795.1. NCBI lineage: Eukaryota > Metazoa > Chordata > Ceratodontiformes > Protopteridae > Protopterus > Protopterus annectens. Next base: position 27,895,353 of record NC_056729.1, read on the forward strand.
TATAAATCTATATGGCTTTTCACAACTTATCTCCCAGCCTACTCATACCAATAACGCTCATTCTACCAGTACACTCATTGACTGGATTCTTGTCTCAAATCCCTCTAAATACCATAGTCCTTAAACACTCTCTGACCCCCTGAGTGACCATTCTCCAATAAAGGTACTTAGACACAGATACATAACCTGTCATAAATTATCCAAGTTCAACCCAGAAACTTTTAATAATCTCTTACTCGGAAATTGGAACTTCCTCACCCAGCTCCCACTTGATGAAGCAGTTCAAGCTTTTAACTCAACCTTCCTAAATATCTTAAACTCACTAGCCCCATTACAGAAAGTAAGAATAAAAGCTGCTATATCCCCTTAGCTATCTAAGAATACTCACACTCTCATGACAGCGAGAGACCAAGCCTGGAAAACTTGGACCCAAACTAAACTACCAACAGATCTGCAAAAGTATAAAGAACTAAGAAATGACAAAAATATTTTTTGATAAAGATAAAAAAGACTTCTATTATAACCTTCCAGCTGCCCTAAAATCAGATCCAAAAAAATTCTGGAATGCCATAAACCAAATACTTCATCCTGGTAATCCTACTTCACCTGATCTATCTCCTGACAAATCTCCCAAAGAGACTGCTAACTCCTTTAACACCTGTTTCATTCAATGAATAGCCAAACTTTCAATCCTAACCTAAAATACTCAAGTAACAATGTTCCAAATTGCTTGGAACCTCCACCCACAGCCAAATCTGCAAAGTCTTTTTTCCTTAAAGCAGCCCCTACTGCTTACATCAAAACCCTTCTTTCCAAACTAAAACAATGCTCTGTTTCTGTTGACAGTATCCCATCTTACTTTCTTCAGATAGCTGCTCCCTCTATTGCTTTGCCAGTATCTATTTTAATCAACCGTTCCATCTCTGAAGCTAAAGTACCTGCTATCTGGAAACAATTCTACACCATACCTATTCACAAAGGTGGCAATTCCACAGAACTCTCAAACTTCAGACCAATAGCTATCCTGTCACCTCTGTCTAAAGTCTTAGAAAAATGTATACATACACAAGTAATGCGATATCTTACACAGGGCACACTCCTCGCTCCCACTCAGCACCGTTTCCGACCCAAACATAGTACTACTACAGCTCTACTTTCCTTTCTCAACACCATTTATATAGAGATAATCATAAACTTATCTCATGCTTATTCCTTGACCTCTCAAAAACCTTCAACACTGTCTCACATCCAATGCTACTGAATAAACTCTCTGATCTCAACTTCCCTACTACAACAATAGCATGGTTCTCCAGCTACCTCACTGACCGACAGCAATCAGTAAAATGGCACTCCTCACTATCATCTCCCCTTCGAGTGAAAATGGGTGTTCCCCAAGGATCCATCCTTGGACCACTACTTTTTAATATCTTCACCAACTCACTCTACTCCTCTTGTCCACAGTCCTCATTAGTCCAATATGCAGATGTCTCCACAGTTATCACCATTGCTAACTCACCCTCTGAACTTCTAACATCTACCCAGTCTTCATTCAACTCTGTTGAAACCTGGCTCACCAATAATCAGCTCATCCTTAATCCCCCCAAAAAACAAACTCTTACTCTTTCTTCCCAAAACTGTTACTCATCTCAAATCTACTTTTCAAATAAAGTCACTCAATCACACACTCATAGTACTAAACTTCTTGGTGTAACCATTGATGATCAGCTAAAATTCATCCTCCATATAAATAACTGTATGAGGAAAACACATAAAAAACTAGGACTTCTCTACAGAAAGAAAAAATTCCTAACCCCTAAATCTAGAACCACAATCACCCATGATTATCTTTCCATGCCTAACATACTACTCCCAAATACTCACAAATCTTCACTCCACCTTACTTAGCAAACTTGAATCAACCTATCACAAAATAGCCAGATTTCCTGCACAACAAACCTATAAATCTCACCACTGTATCTCCCTCAAATATCTAAACGGGCACAAACTACCACACCTCCTACTCCCCTCTCAGCTCCAAATTATACATTCCATTATTTATTCACCATTCTACTGTCCAGCATTAGGGACCATAATCTCCCACTATGTCCCATCCAGACTACTCAGGAGTTCCATCCAAGACCTTTTACAAATCTACAAGCCCAAGTCCAAAATAGGAGCCATTACATACAGCTACCATCTCTCTGTTGCCTGGAACAAACTCCTACAAGAAGTTAGATCACTTTCACATCCTAAAGTATTCAAACTAGCCACTAAAGAGTACTTAAAAAGTCAGTGGATTTGTACCTTCATGAAATAACAAACCTGACTTCCTCTGTCTTACCAACATTTCTTCTCCTCTATACCAAAACACTTACAACTTAAACTAGTCTACTTCATCATTTTTACCTAACACTATCTCCTTTCCTTCTGCTGCAGTATTCTTCATAACATTTTTATAGATAACTGTAATTGCATACATACAATAACTGTTCTACAAGTTTTATTTATCAATGATTATAATGTAAAGTGTGTTTGTAACAGTTATATTTTTGTAACTATGTTTTGGAGCTTTTCTCCCCGGGCCTCTGCTGAAAAAGGGCTTTTGCTCAGTCAGACAATCCCGGTTAACAAATATAAAATAAATAAAGGCCCTCATAAGCTATTTTAAGTCTAGCCAATTATCCCCATGTCAGAATCAACCCTTATACCTTGTGTTTATAAGGTACACATCTTAACCATTATGCCAACCTCACACATTTCTTTATAATTTGCTGTTTTCTGGGAGCCAAATTATAGCCACGACCAAATCTGTTAAGCAGACAGCTTAATGGTTTAAGGGCAAGGCAAAAGAGCAACAGTGACACAGAGTCACCCTGTAATATCCCCCTTTGGATTTTTAGCCCTGGAATAATAATTTGCCTTTTATCATGGCTTAACTGCAAAGTGGTTTGCCATTTTTTCATGGTCGCTGTGATGTAATTTATTAGTGTACAGTGTATCTTATACATTTTTAAGCACTCTTTTATCCATGAATGTGGGATACTGTCGAATCCATGCCATACTTAGAAGCTTCCCTTTTTTACAGTTCTCCACTATAACTTTATTTAACAGCAAATGATTCTTTGTTTCATAAGACTTTCTTTTATTGCCCTTTTGTTCTATTGCCATAGCTGAGTTTTCTTCTAAATGAATATAAACTCTGTCAGTATTAATTCCAGTGCATAGTTTATACGTCGTCAGAAGGCAAGTTATTGGTCTATAACTTTTAGGGTAGCTTGCAGGTTCACTCTTAAGCAGGAGCATTGTTTTTCCTGTTGTTAGCTAGCTGGTGTCTGTTTGGGGTATGCACATAAATAGTTCTTACTCGTGGCTAAATCTTCATGCAAAGATGTGAATACTTTTAACCAGAAGTTAGGTACTGCATCTGGGCTTGGGGTTTTCCGATTAGAGGCTTTTCTTAAATTTGTTTCAATCTCTCTGGCTGCTATTTCATCATATTTCATATCTTGTACCTTTGACCTTCTTATTCTTTCTTTTACTTCTTCTCTCTGTTTAGCATCTTTGTTATGTTCCACAAGATCTTCATAAATACTTCTCCAAAATGTATCTATTTCTTCTTTTTTTTGGCGGTTTTTCAATTCTTTTTACCATGTTTCCAAATTCTCTATAAAACTTTTTTGGGTCATCAATAAGTTGCTTATTTTGTACTTTTCCTTAATATTTATCTGTGTCTTCTAAGTTTTTCTGCCTGTGCTGACATTTTTAGTTTATTATTTGAAACAGTACATGATAAATCCTGATCCATTATAATACTGCACATTGCTTTTATCACGTCTATCTTTCTGAGTATTTTTGTAGATCTGTTCCCTCGTCTATACTCTTCTAACAGTGATACTTCTTGTCTAAATTGTTTTATCGTTTTCTCTATGTGATACTTCCATCATGGTATTCAGTCTCTCCCCTTCCTTTCCCTTACTACCCTGTGTTCTTGTGGTCGAATTTTATCTGTTATTAATTTAGCTGCACAGCAATATATCCTGTTTACTTCTGCTATATCTCATGGATCTCTATGGACAGTCCTAATTACTGTGTTCATTTGTTTTATCAACGTTCTAGCTTTTTGGGTTTTATTGACCTTCTGCAGTCTATTTTTTTCATTGATCTTAATATGCTTATCTATCTGTATTAAATCAAACAACTCTTCTCTTAGCTCATTTTCTTCTAAACTGAGGGTACATTTTTTATCTCCATTTTCTGCAAGCATTCTGTAGAAAGTTCTATAGCATCTTCATGTGGCAAATTCTCTTCAGTTCATCCTGTGTCATCCATTGCTCTGTCATGTGGGAATTCACTGGCCTATCACGCAACACTGACTGCGTCAAAGTTGCCACAGTTTCATGTTCCTTCCCTCGCCGTCCAGCTTCAAGTGAATGTTTATACTTATTTCCTGTGGAAGGCTCCAAAGTACCTTCATATGGCAACTGACCAGTTGCTTCCCATTCCACTGATTTCTCCTTAATTTGGATGTCTATTGCTCTATCCTGCTGTGATGCTTTCTGAGTTAGATTTTCTACACTGAATCCTTCACTTCGCAGGTACTCCATAACCTCAGTTTCTACTTCTTTAGCTTCTCTATTACTAATCTTCTTTTCTACTTTTCCTCTTTGTCTTCTTATTTTATGTATTGTAAAGCTTTCCATGTCCAGATTCCTTTGCCTGTATTTCTCTTCAAATATCTTTGGTGTTTTAGTTTTGCTTTCTCCTTTGCATACATATTACACCATTTTAAATCTCTTTTTCTTTCCCATGTCCATATTTCTTCTTCAGATGTCTCCTGATCTTCCTGTTTCTCCTTACTTTTGGGATTAGTTCCATCATGCTGTGCTGTAACCTGTGTTAGACCTTCTACACCAAACCTTCACTTTGTAGGCACTCCATAACTTCAACTTCTATTTTTTTAACTTCTGCATTACTAATCTTCTTTTCTACATTCCCTCTTTATGGTATTATTTTTTATTGTGAAATTTTCCATATCCGGATGCATTTGCCTGTACGTCTCTTTGAATATCTTTGGGACTGCCTTTTTTGTATTAATGACTTTGACTTTCAACTTTGCATAAATATTGCACCATATCAAATTTTTGTCACGTCCATATTTCTTTTTTATACTTTTCAAAAATCTCTGGGTTTTGTTGTTTATATTTTCACACTTCCTCAGATGCTTCTTTTTCCAAACAGATCAAAGTTTCTTGGTCTATATAATGTGTTTCACAAATCTGTTGTATTAATGAACACACATTTTTATTCGAAGCTTCTGACAGTTTTTCTTGTGGAAGTATTTTTTTTCCTCTAATTTCTCTCTTAATCTTTTTGTATACCTTGTCTGGAAATTCTGGACTTTTTGCATAATAGTAACAACACATGATTTCTTTCTTATTCTCAATAGTCCACTCCATCATCTTTATGGCTGTTCTTTGGCCTATCAGACTTTGTAATTTTTGTGAACTGCTACTTCCTTCTACAACAGGGGTGGTCATCCTCCCCGTGGGCCTGGCCTGGCCCCATTGTAGGAAGGTTTCCATATTTTGCAGATTCTACACTGTCATTTTTCCCAGTCTTAGCAGCAGTACACCTACCAGGATTGGGTACTTTTTTATCCTGGGTCTTGTACACCCAGCTATCTTTTTTAATTTTTGACCTACTTCTGTCCATGATATATGCTATATAAAATACAGTCTATATATCAGTGTTATCTTGGTGAGATTTTGTGAAAAACAAGGCCTACTTCATGAAGGTGCTTACCAAAACTTGGGAATGAATTAAATTTCGAACAAAATTAAACCAAGGAAAAAACAAATAAACGGAAACGCGAATAAGTCCACTGATACAAATTTATTGTGTAAGCGCTTTCATGCACATAACTTCGTGCACTTCTTCAGACACTAAAATTGTAACCAAAAACTGCTTATGTAGCAGCACAATTAACACCAATAAAATATTTAATTGGTAATTAAAAATGCAACAACAATAAATGCTACTTGATCACAGTTTAAAATGTCCTAAAACCTGAATCCTCACTCATTAGATGAATCTTTAAAGTAAAAACAAAAACAATATCTCCATTCAGACCCTATTAGAGTACAGTATAGTAGAGCATAGTATACTATAGTACAGAACAGTATAATATAGTACTGAATAATACAGTGCAGTACAGTATACTAGAGTATGACTATAATATAGAGTAGTATGATGTCAAGGGCCACCAGAGATAATATCAAAATAAGTCTGTAAAAAAAGTTAAATGTTAATGTCATTTTAAACATCAGAGGTGTAACTTTGACAATGTATGCAAAATATAGTAGTTGCTAACATTAAGACTCTGCAATATACACATCTAAAGAATTGCTGATGTAGATATACAGAAATTTGGTAAGGGTAGCTTTTTTGTAGCTTATGAAGGATGTGTCATATTCTTATAAATGGATAACTGAAAACTTACTATGAGCTATCATGTCTAGACAGATAAAGGTCCAAGAGTCCCAAGTTGCATTAACAGCTCTGGCGCCTAACTGAGCTGGCAAGTTAGGATAAACATGCTCATCCTGGGAGGGGGACAGCTCCCTACTACAATGATCCCTTAAAGGAGGAGTAGTAATGCAGGGTCTATATTAAATCAGCGGACAGTTAAAAAAGTGATCGCTGATTTATCAACCCTATGTAAGTGAAAGCTTACAATACCAAACACTCAGAACAGCAATTTTTTTCCCAGGGAAAAAAAAACGCTGTTCCACAAAAAAAAAAAAAAAAAAAAAACTTAAAACAGGAAATAAAGTGGGGGGTTCACCCCCCCACACCCCCTATGTGGGGGGGGCTGTGCCTCCCACACACCCCCTACTTAAATATACCAACTTCAAGATCATCGCACCACAGTGGAGGAAATGGCAAACTCCTGAAACCGGCTCTCTGTTCCGAGTGTTCGGGATTGTAAGCGTTCACTTTTTTAAGCATTCGCTGATTTAATATAGACCCGTAATGCAAAACAGTGGTCTGGGAGCTTCCATGAGGCTTACTGAGCCACCACTTGGTAGTAACCTTTCAAATGCATGGGGGAAAAGCTTGCACTAGCATTGAGGGACTCTGTGGTGACACAGCTCATGTGTCCCTGTCTAGGTATGGAGTTAAGACCATTATGAATGTCCTTATTGCCAGGATGCATCATGGCTGCCTGAATTATGGCACTATCTGGATGGTTCTAGCCTGGCACTCGGTTGAAATTCCAGTGTTAGGGTACAAATGAGCTATGACTGATTGGAGGAGGCTTGGGGATTAACATACATATAGTAAAAATGCATACAGAAATAATGAAACCTTACTATGTCCTTTTGCAGATTGATGGTAACATCTAAATTATGTCCATAAACAGAAAAAGCATCAGTGCTACAGTAACTACAACAGGGAAAAAGCACATCTCTGTTTTTTTTTTTTTTTTTTTTGATAGTGCTTTGAGTGCAATTGGTTTTCCTGTTGGCCCACAACCATCAGTGACTTCAGATCCTCTACTGCACCATATCACACCATTTGCCTCTGGGGTTACCAAGTGTTAGAGTATACCTAACAAGCAACTTCATCAAGTAAATCCTCTGCTTCCAGGTATTAAAGTCTTGTGGCTACCACCTATTCATTACCCTGTGACTAGGAAGAGGCGTGCCTGCATACAGGCTTGGTTACACCTCAACCTTTGGGTGTGCTGTGTGACATCTGGGTTGAAATGTAATGGGGTGTTGTGAAAGACCCATTCACCCTACCTGCTGATGCACTCATCAGTGTCCCACTCACCACTTAACTTTCCTAATGCATTCTATCTAAATCCTGGTCACTACCAGAAGTAGAAGGTGGATGCTGTGATGCCCCCATGCTGGGCCAGTAATCAAGGAGCCTGAATCCTCACCACTGACAATGGAGCGGGATGTTCAGTTGGAATACAAATGAATATACTCAGTATTTCCACATGTAGACCTCTCTACATCAAGCACAGACTCAGCTCAGGGTGGATGTCTCTATCTGTCCCTCCCCAGGTCCCCAAAAAGGCTCAGATCCAAGGCAAATGCTGACAGCTTGATACACAAATGACATATAATTCTTTACAAAATTCCAGCTAGCTGTGCTGGCATATGTTACAAATCCACTGCCTTATATCTCCTGCTATAGCTGGCAGTATATTCTATCATCACACCTCTCACCCCTTTGAAGACTCAAGCTAGTTTTTCAAGTATCCCTTGAGAAAAGTTGTTTATTTCTCATGGCATGGCTGGAAGTACTCCTATCATCACACCTCTCCCCACTTTGAAGACTCAAGCTAGTTTTTCAAGTGCCCCTTGAGAAAAGTTGCTTGAAAGGAATAAGCCTATCTGGGAATACATTACCCCACACCCTGTTTGAGATTACATATGCCTTGGCATTGCTGAACCCACTACAGTGCTGCACTGTCATATCAGATGCCTGCAGCCCTAGGGTCCACCATAGTAACTTGGGATTTTGCTGGCTGACTGACTGTAGCCATAGACCCTCCTCAGACGCCTCCTGCCTCCTACTACAAATACTCAGCACTAGGGCCTCCATATCATGGTAAGGTTTCATCATGTTAACATGGTGCAATTTGTGCCCCTGCTCTTGCCTAGCAGTTCTACCATGTAGTTAACATCACTGACCTTCCTTACTACTTTGAAGGGTCCTTCCCAAGCTGCCTGTTGCTTGTTGTGTCTGACTAGAATGAGAACCATCGCCTACTGCCCCACAGCATACTCTCTGTCTCGAGCATTCCTGTCATACCAGAGCTTTTTCTGCTGTTGGGCTCCTGCCAGGTTCTCCTGGGCCAAGCCTATGAGCTCCCTGACCATTGTCCTGAAGTTTAGGACATATACCACAATGCACTCCTTGCGGGATTCAGTCACCCTCCCACTCATCACAAATCAAATATAAAGGTCCCCTCACCCTATGTCCATGCAGCAACTCAAGGGGTGAAAAACCTGTAGATTCCTGGGGTACCTCTCTGTAAGCAAACAGTAGATGGGGCAAATATTTGCTCCACTCTCTCTTAAGCTGCTCTGCAAATGCCCAAAACATGGCCTTTAGTGTATGGTTTAACCTCTCCACAAAACCATTAGTCAAGGGGTGGTGGGGTAGTTTTTAGGTGCTTCACCCCACAGTGCTTCCACAGACAAGCCAGCTGGTCTGACATGAAATTGGCACCTCTGTCAGTCAGTGTTTCTCTTGGGAAACCTACCCTGCTGAAAATCTCTAACAAAACATTTGCCACCTTTTCTGCCTCAATGGAGGACATAGCCACTGCCTCGGGATATCTAGTAGCATAATCAACTACCGCCAGGATATACTTCTTCCCTGTGGAGCTTGGAGTACTCACAGCCCCCACACTATCCATAGCTACCTCTGAAATGGCTCCTCAATCACAGGCAAAGGCATCAAAGGAGCTTTGACCTTGTCTCCTGCCTTGCCTACTTTTTGTCACTGCTCACAGGTCCTGCAGGATCCTGTTACATCCCTTCCAATCCCAGGCCAATAAAAGTTTTTCATAATACATCTCTTGGTATGCTTTATGCTCATATGACCTGCAAATGGAATGTCATGGGCATGGGCTATGGGGAGATGTGCCAGATGATAGGATCTAGGCATTACCAACTGCTGTATTACCTCATCCTCTAGCCTGTCCTCAGGGGTCCACTATCTGTACAGTAACCCTTTGTTCCAGTATACAAACTCCCCTTTTCCTTGAGAATCAGGTGCCTCCTTAGCTTCCTGCCTTAAACATATTAGTGTAGGGTCTGAGATCTGAACCTGTCTCAGCTCTACTTTTTTAACTCTTCCCAGCTCCCCTTCCACAGAAAGTCTGGTGTCCTCTGACAATGATGCCTCACTATCAGCCTGGTACCATCACTCACCTCTGCCCTTGCAGTCACTCTGTCCAAGGGAAAACCAGTACCTACCAGCAACTGTGGCTCACCTTCAGGATCACTGCTACAGAGTAGTTCCCTCCCTGAAATAGCCACACCAACAGCCCTGACTTTAGGTGTGGTGTCTGTCTGGGTCTCCCCAGGCTACCAGAGCAACATGCCTGTCTCAAAGCCTGACTGAGTGTATCTGCATACACACAAGGTACTGCATTATCAAAATCATTCCCTATCAAGACATCTGCAGGGATATCCTCAAACACACCTACTTGCCTGCTTCCTTTTCCACCCTCCCAGTTAAGGTCAACCCTGGCCAAATGCATTTGGAATGGGGTTCTTCCTAAAGCTCTGACTGGAGTGGACTGCCCAAGCAAGTACTGTTCCTCTTTAACCACTGCAGGTTTCACAATGGTTATATCAGAGGCTGTGTCTCTCTTAGCAATGGTCTGTTTTCCATTCACTAAGATAGGATATAACTTCTTGTGATAGTTTGGTGCCCCATTGTCTCCAGATAACTTACCACTGGCATACTGTTATTCCCACTTTCTGGTTCCCCGACCTTTTCTTCCCCACCTTCCCTCTGTGGACATCTATATGCTACATGGCCCCACTGGTTGCATTTAAAACATTTAACCCTTGATCCTGGCCATGTACCTAAACTAGTGGTTTCTCCTGTTACTGGCAGATTCTGTTGGGGGTTTAGGCTGCTTACCATGGGTTCCCTTATATCCATGTGCAGCACTGGGTATCCCTTGCTCTGTTTGCTAAGTAGAGATCTCCCCTTTCCCCATCTCATCTGCAGAGCTGCACTCAGTCTGCCAACCAGATAATCATGTCCTTAGGCAAAGTGTTAAGGATTTCTTCCCTCACCAAAAGGTCTGCCACCTCTTCAAAAGTGATGACCTGACATCCATTCAACCACTTATGAAAATAAGTGCTTAATTCAGCAATATAATCACACACACTTTCATCTGCCTTGCATCTATGCTCATGAAACTTTTTTTCTGTAAGCATCGGGTGTTAACGTAAAACATTCTAGAAAACATTTGACTTTGACATAATTTAAACAATCAATATCAGACAATTTAGAAACAGCAGTTACAGCTTTACCGTGGAGTAAGGGGATCAGGAACCATACCCAGAGCCCTTGATCAACATTATACTGTTTACATACTCTTTCAAATATATGAATAAAACTATCAAAACTACCACCCTCTGTAAATTGTGGAAGAAATTTACTGGCCTTTGTTGCTTCTGGGATTTGGTTATGCCCTTCCCCATTACCTCCATGACCCTGGTGAACAGTCAGCATCTCCCTCCCATGCCATTGCTGCTTCTCACTTTCTTCAGTCTCCAAATGCCACAGTCTCTCTGCTGATTCTAATTACAAATGTTTGACCTCTAGTTCAAGTCTCTAACTCCAGATGATTTTAAGTCCTCTGAGGGAAAGTTGAACTGTCCTGTTTCTGAGGGCTGAAAATTCCCATCACCAGACTGGTTATCCTCCTGGATGCTGGTCTGAGCTGTGACTAAGGCTGACATCATTTCCTCTTTAGTCAGGATGGCATGCACCAGCCCTTTGGCTTCACACACCTTGGCCAACTGGTTCATTGTTAGCTTGCCATAATCCTCTATTGACATCATTGCCTGCTTTCCCTGACTAAACTTAACAATAAAATAAAATAAAAACTGTCATGATATGAAACTCTGAATGCTCACCGTGTGGCTGCTGGGAGAATGCATACCTTTAGTGACAACTGTTTACAGGCTACAGAAGTTCAATATCCCATCACTGCCACCAATATGTGACATCCCCATGCTGGACCATTAATCAAGGAGTCTGAATCCTCATCACTGACACTGGAGAGGGATGCTTACTTGGAATACAAATAGATACACTCAGTATTTCCATATACAGACTTCTCTGCATCAAGCACAATGTTCCTTAAGAGCACACAGAGCACACATTCAGCCCAGGGTCTGGGTGTCTCTATCTGTCTCTCCCCAGGTCCCCAGTAAGGCTCAGATCCAAGGCAAATGCTGACAGTTTGATACACAAATGACATATAATTCTTTACAAAATTCCAGCTAGCTGTGCTGGCATATGTTACAAATCCACTGCCTTATACCTCCTGCTATAGCTGGCAGTATCTCCTATCATCACACCTCTCACCCCTTTGAAGACTCAAGCTAGTTTTTCAAGTATCCCTTGAGAAAAGTTGTTTATTTCTCATGGCATGGCTGGAAGTACTCCTATCATCACACCTCTCCCCTCTTTGAAGACTCAAGCTAGTTTTTCAAGTGCCCCTTGAGAAAAGTTGCTTGAAAGGAATAAGCCTATCTGGGAATACATTACCCCATACCCTGTTTGAGATTACATATGCCTTGGTATTGCTGAACCCACTACAGTGCTGCACTGTCATATCAGATGCCTGCAGCCCTAGGGTCCACCATAGTAACTTGGGATTTTGCTGGCTGACTGACTGTAGCCATAGGCCCTCCTCAGACTCCTCCTGCCTCCTACTACAAATACTCAGCACTAGGGCCTCCATATCATGGTAAGGTTTCATCATGTTAACATGGTGCAATTTGTGCCCCTGCTCTTGCCTAGCAGTTCTACCATGTAGTTAACATCACTGACCTTCCTTACTACTTTGAAGGGTCCTTCCCAAGCTGCCTGTTGCTTGTTGTGTCTGACGAGAATGAGAACCATCACCTGCTGCCCCACAGCATACTCTCTGTCTCGAGCATTCCTGTCATACCAGAGCTTTTTCTGCTGTTGGGCTCCTGCCAGGTTCTCCTTGGCCAAGCCTATGAGCTCCCTGACCATTGTCCTGAAGTTTAGGACATATACCACAATGCACTCCTTGCGGGATTCAGTCACCCTCCCACTCATCACGAATCAAATATAAAGGTCCCCTCACCCTATGTCCATGCAGCAACTCAAGGGGTGAAAAACCTGTAGATTCCTGGGGTACCTCTCTGTAAGCAAACAGTAGATGGGGCAAATATTTGCTCCACTCTCTCTTAAGCTGCTCTGCAAATGCCCAAAACATGGCCTTTAGTGTACGGTTTAACCTCTCCACAAAACTATTAGTCAAGGGGTGGTGGGGTAGTCTTTAGGTGCTTCACCCCACAGTGCTTCCACAGACAAGCCAGCTGGTCTGACATGAAATTGGCACCTCTGTCAGTCAGTATTTCTCTTGGGAAACCTACCCTGCTGAAAATCTCTAACAAAACATTTGCCACCTTTTCTGCCTCAATGGAGGACATAGCCACTGCCTTGGGATATCTAGTAGCATAATCTACTACCGCCAGGATATACTTCTTCCCTGTGGAGCTTGGAGTACTCACAGCCCCCACACTATCCATAGCTACCTCTGAAATGGCTCCTCAATCACAGGCAAAGGCATCAAAGGAGCTTTGACCTTGTCTCCTGCCTTGCCTACTTTTTGTCACTGCTCACAGGTCCTGCAGGATCCTGTTACATCCCTTCCAATCCCAGGCCAATAAAGGTTTTCATAATACATCTCTTGGTATGCTTTATGCTCATATGACCTGCAAATGGAATGTTATGGGCATGGGCTATGGGGAGATGTGCCAGATGATAGGATTTAGGCATTACCAACTGCTGTATTACCTCATCCTCTAGCCTGTCCTCAGGGGTCCACTATCTGTACAGTAACCATTTGTTCCAGTATACAAACTCCCCCTTTCCTTGAGAATCAGGTGCCTCCTTAGCTTCCTGCCTTAAACATATTAGTGTAGGGTCTGAGATCTGAACCTGTCTCAGCTCTACTTTTTTAACTCTTCCCAGCTCCCCTTCCACAGAAAGTCTGGTGTCCTCTGACAATGATGCCTCACTATCAGCCTGGTACCATCACTCACCTCTGCCCTTGCAGTCACTCTGTCCAAGGGAAAACCAGTACCTACCAGCAACTGTGGCTCACCTTCAGGATCACTGCTACAGAGTAGCTCCCTCCCTGAAATAGCCACACCAACAGCCCTGACTTTAGGTGTGGTGTCTGTCTGGGTCTCCTCAGGCTACCAGAGCAACATGCCTGTCTCAAAGCCTGACTGCGTATATCTGCATACACACAAGGTACTGCATTATCAAAATAATTCCCTATCAAGACATCTGCAGGGATATCCTCAAACACACCTACTTGCCTGCTTCCTTTTCCACCCTCCCAGTTAAGGTCAACCCTGGCCAAATGCATTTGGAATGGGGTTCTTCCTAAAGCTCTGACTGGAGTGGACTGCCCAAGCAAGTACTGTTCCTCTTTAACCACTGCAGGTTTCACAATGGTTATATCAGAGGCTGTGTCTCTCTTAGCAATGGTCTGTTTTCCATTCACTAAGATAGGATATAACTTCTTGTGATAGTTTGGTGCCCCATTGTCTCCAGATAACTTACCACTGGCATACTGTTATTCCCACTTTCTGGTTCCCCCACCTTTCTTCCCCACCTTCCCTCTGTGGACATCTATATGCTACATGGCCCCACTGGTTGCATTTAAAACATTTAACCCTTGATCCTGGCCATGTACATAAACTAGTGGTTTCTCCTGTTACTGGCAGATTCTGTTGGGGGTTTAGGCTGCTTACCATGGGTTCCCTTATATCCATGTGCAGCACTGGGTATCCCTTGCTCTGTTTGCTAAGTAGAGATCTCCCCTTTCCCCATCTCATCTGCAGAGCTGCACTCAGTCTGCCAACCAGATAATCATGTCCTTCTAAAAAGTGCTAAGGATTTGTTCCCTCACCAAAAGGTCTGCCAGCTCTTCAAAAGTGATGACCTGACATCCATTCAACCACTTATGAAAATAAGTGCTTAATTCAGCAATATAATCACACACACTTTCATCTGCCTTGCATCTATGCTCATGAAACTTTTTTTCTGTAAGCATCGGGTGTTAACTTAAAACATTCTAGAAAACAACATTTGACTTTGACATAATTTAAACAATCAGAATGAGACAATTTAGAAACAGCATTTACAGCTTTACCATGGAGTAAGGAGGTCAGGAACCGCACCCAGAGCCCTTGATTAACATTATACTATTTCCATACTCTTTCAAATATATGAATAAACTATCAAAAGTATCACCCTCTCTAAACTGTGGAAGGAATTTACTGACCTTTATTGCTTCTGGGGTTTGGTTATTCCCTTCCCCATTATCTCCATGACCCTGGTGAAGAGTCAGCATCTCCCTCACATGCCATTGCTGCTTCTCACTTCCTTCAGTCTCCAAATACCACAGTCTCTCTGCTGATTCTAATTACAAATGTTTGGCCTCTAGTTCAAGTCTCTAACTCCAGATGATTTTAAGTCCTCTGAGGGAAAATTGAACTCTCCTGTTTCTGAGGGCTGAAAATTCCCATCACCAGACTGGTTATCCTCCTGGATGCTGGTCTGAGCTGTGACTAAGGCTGACATCATTTCCTCTTTAGTCAGGATGGCATGCACCAGCCCTTTGGCTTCACACACCTTGGCCAACTGGTTCATTGTTAGCTTGCCATAATCCTCTATTGACATCATCGCCTGCTTTCCCTGACTAAACTTAACAATAAAATAAAATAAAAACTGTCATGATATGAAACTCTGAATGCTCACCGTGTGGCTGCTGGGAGAATGCACACCTTTAGTGACAACTATTTACAGGCTACAGAAGTTCAATATCCCATCACTGCCACCAATATGTGACATCCCCATGCTGGGCCATTAATCAAGGAGTCTGAATCCTCATCACTGACATTGGAGAGGGATGCTTACTCAGTATTTACACTCAGTATTTCCATATACAGACTTCTCTGCATCAAGCACAATGTTCCTTAAGAGCACACAGAGCACACATTCAGCCCAGGGTCTGGGTGTCTCTATCTGTCTCTCCCCAGGTCCCCAGTAAGGCTCCCCACTGGCATTGTGAAACTAGTGCTTCATGGTCCTGCCCCAAGTAGCTGACACACACACTCTTTGAGATTTAATTTTCTTACACACACATACAGACACACACACACACACACACACACACACACACACACACACACACACACACACACACACACACACACACACCTGGGAAAGGCTGGCACAGATTACCTGTTCTACCATCTTTGCCCAGACTATAAGGTGAATTCACTGCCACCAACCACCAGCCAGTTACTATAAGGCTCTTAAAAAGGTATCCAATTATGCTGAGGAAAGTAAAAAGGTATCCAATTATGCTGAGGGAAGTTAATATCAATGCAAATGGTAATGCTGAGCAAACAAAAAGGCTTTCAAGAGTGGCCAGAGTTGTCACCACATAAATATATACAAATACTTTCAAAGCTTAAATATTTTCTAAAAAAGACCAGCCACACTGACAAGTTTAAATATGCTTAATAATAAATAACAAAATAACAAGAAAATACTAAGTATCTATTCACAGTAAACACCAGAGTTTCAGTCAAAGATAATATTAAAAATAAAACAAATGGAAAGTTTCACGCAGTTAAAGAAAAACAGTATTTAGCTAATCTCCCTATCTATTCATGATTATCTAAAGGAATTACTGTTCCCTAGTTAAGTTACTTACTGAATAGAGCAAGGTAAGATAATTTGGGTGAGTGGTCCTTGTTGTCAGAAACAAGACAGAATACAAAATACTGAGAGCAAACTCCTACTAATATCTAAATATTATTTTTGGCTTACAGAATGATATCACACTCATCTGTTCATCTGGTTCTGTTTCCCATGCTGTCATCAACATTAAATGCTGACAGTGTTTTAGCACCTATGTGTTACCATACACACAGACAGAGCTTTGCTCAGATCTTCTGGAAGTCATAAAACTATAAAACCATTTCACTCTTCCTACAGGAGCTGCAATCTATTCTTTAGAACAGACATTGTGTACATGGCTCCCTTCAAAACTGTGGGATAACATCTTTATGGCTTAACCCATAAAGTAATTTAATTTCAGATATACTTTAAAATTTTCTGCAGCTGGATTGTGATTAGCCTCTGTACTGCTACTATCCTCTGTTAAAACATATCCATTTAATTTGGTTACAATAATGCAAGTTTATTTCTTTTCCTTCCAGCATGGCATACTTTTGATATATTTTAACACAAGCAAACTTTACAAATACATTTTTAACCACAAGCAGCTGTACAAATCAGTTTGATACATAAATGAGATATAGGTTCAATATTATATATTTTTGTGATGATATGTTTTTGTGATGACAAATTTGTTTAGTTTCTAGTTTTTTTAATTATATACTATTGGATATAACTATTATCATAATTATCATAGGTTCATTGATATATCTAAGTATTTTTCAGCAAAAATTCAGTATGTGAAGTAAATATGTATTTTTACTTAGATGAGTATTTATAAAAGTATTAATCAAGTTTTTAGTAGACAGGTTTGTAGGAAGTATTACTTACATACAGATTTTAAAGTAAATTTATGTAATTTATATTACTATTATAATGAAATGAAAACTATGCATAAGGCTTCAAATGCCATATTGATTTTTTGGCACTCATTTTTGAATTTAAGCAGCAGTAATTGTA